>NW_026261820.1:0-298767 GCF_024628925.1 Lodderomyces margitis
TCCGATGTTATATCCGTCACTTCCTACCACCGGATTTACGCCTTTTGTTAATTCCGTGTTTAGTACCGCTCCTAATGCCTATGTTAAAACAGAAACTACTTTGTCACAAATTCAGTGAAAAAATTAGACGACATTATAATTGACACTGAATTCGACACTAAAATTGACTATGAATCAGTTACTATCTCCCCTGTTGACTCCGTCACATACTTCTCCAAATTCACTCCACCACTTAAACTCCTGTTCTTGTCACTACTGTTGTCCTCTGTCTATACTATTACACCTTTCAAATATGTCTCTCTACTGTTCTGTTTATTTTTCTATCTCTGTAATTTTCTATACTTTGTCTAAATATTTTTGCAAATAATTTATAAATTTTAATAAGCATTAAATATATTATCTCAGCATTAACCAATATCACCGTCTAATGCTGCCACTACTTTCTGTAACATCTTCCTCCACCTCCTATACTGATCAAAACTTACTCGTCTCTGTGAACTGTTGACTTATTTTGTCTCTTAAAGAAAAGCGCAAAATTCTATATTTCCTAATTTGTCTTGAGAGCGGAAAAAAAGCAACTTCTTATTTCGTCGTCACATATGTTTTCTCTTTATGAACTAACGCGTAAACAGACGCAAAAACCAACAACAAATGAGAACCTTCAACAAAAAGACAAAAAACGGCAAACCACACTTAAGTACACTTCCCTCATGGTGTTGATTTGCAAGATTTTTTTTTAGGCAGGGAAAGGTCGGTAGGTTTTTAATGATCGTGAAGAGGGATGTGCCCAATCACCTTTGGCGTTGTGTTAGCTGAGCTTTTCTGGAGATAAACGCCCAGAATTGTAGTCTAGTCAGAAATTGTTTAGGTATTTGCTGCTTGTTAGCTGTTTTTGGCGTCCTGGCTCACTGTCATTGGGAGCTGCAGTGTGCCAGAAGGGTTGCAATGCTATTTCATTGTCATTTTTGATCTTTTTTTGCTATTAGAGAAAAAGAAAGACAGAGCAAAAAGGTTTTGTGCTTTAGGTTTTCCAATAGGATGCGAAAAAGAAAAAAAAATTGAATGCTTGTGAACATCAAAGTTAAAGTACAGTAATTTATATAGTTCATTATATGTATAACCAACTTAACCAGTGTTATATATTGGTGTGTGTGTGAAGCAGTGACCACAAACCTTAATTTCCCCGCATCATACCACATTTACGTAATTTGATGTTAACACATTAACACATTAATACATGTAGTATTATTCAGTCCTTGAATCTAGAGGAAAAAATACTCCAGAATATAAATATGCTTGATATTTCCCTTTGCAATTGAATAGGTTTATAAAAAAATAACTAAAATTTATATCGTCACTTATTACATATACTGCTATTTATTGATTATTTACGCTTCCACTCCTGATTTTACAACGATATAAACTAATCAGCGTTTCTCTTAGCAGCCTTCTTTTGTGCCTTTCTTTGAGTACCAAAGATCTTCTTTTCTCTGTTCTTCTTTTGTTTTCTTTGTTGTCTTGAAGCCTTTTCAACCTTCTCAGCCAATCCGTATCTGACTAATCTGTAAGATGGTTCAAATCTTTTGAGGTCTGCGACTGATTGGTAGATTAAACCGAAACCGGTTGATTTTCCACCACCGAATTGGGTTCTGAATCCAAATACTGAAACGGAGTCTTTATCGGTTTTGTAGATTTCTGACAATTTGTCTCTCAATTCATCCTTGGAAACGTTTGGTCTGTTTGGGTGCAAGACGTCAATGACGAATTGTCTTCTGGCCAATAATGGGTTGGTGATGACTTTTCTAGTTCTGATGGTAACGGCGTCACTCTAGAATCGGGTTAGTATTTGAGGGATATATTGGGAGAGACATAATGGAGGTGCATAATGGGAGAGGGAGCATTCGTTTGTCTTGCGTTGTTGAGGAGTAGTTGTGATGAATCCTAGTGGTTGTTGATGTGATGGCTCGTCACCGGTACGACTTCATTTCTTTCCTTGCTCTTAGTTGACCTCCTTTTGGCAATCAGCATTTCAGTCTCTCATCTCTATTCCATATTGTAGAACATACCATGCTGGTTGGATATATGTCTAGAAACGTTAGCTTATTCTCGTGGAAACAGATTTTCAAAGTTCTCTTTTGATAATTTCGATTTTTTTTTCCACTCTTACTACTAAACTAAGAGCACAAAACGAGATTTTGAGTGAGAGAAAATTTTTTAATTGTAGTCACATGACCAGATGTGACTGTTTTGTATTAAACTTTGACCCATTTGAGTTCATCCTTTATGTATCTCCAATGCAAACCTGACGTCAGCACGACATACCTTATCAAAAAGTGTGTCAATTTGTAATCGCAGTTGCTGATTTGCAACTTACTTGCTAAATGGTCCATATAATTCAATGTTTTAATTTGAGTTCGAGTCGTTAGCTTCCGTTGAATGCTGCGGTACATTAAATGAAATTTTACCGGCTTGATGACATTACTGGTAAATTCAAACAACTCTGAATCTTTGAAATATAACGCCAAACGAAGCATTATCTCTCGTTTGTAATCAAAGTCATGGTAGCCACTGGCTTGCCGGAGCACCTCGGCAAATACTTTGACCTGGCTTTGCACGAACCTGTCTGTGACCAATTCGTCAAGGGTCATTTCACGAAAGCACTGTCTGATGATAGAAACCAAAGATTCTTTGACCAACTTGATATATCTGTCTTTGTTGTTTAATAGCTCTCGCGTAACGGTAGCCATTTGGGTATCTATGGATGGTGGTGTAGCTGTCACAAGACCCACTTTGTCTATCTCAAGCTCCGTAGTGGGTACATTTGGTGGATCTGGTGCCCTCTGGTTTCGCCCTACTGGAATATCTACCACTCCTGTCAAATCTATAACTTTCGCGTAGCTCTTTAGGGCTTTTTCAAGAGGGATAGAGCTTTCCAAAGCGTCTATACCCCCGTGCTGTTCCTCCTGCTGTTCCTCCTGCTGCTCCTCCTGCTGCTCTTCTCGTGAACCACCTGGTGACACATGCTGGACTACTTCACTATCTCCCTGCATCTTCGTAACATCAATCTTCCAAGCTCTTGCCAAAACTTTCTCCCTGAATTGCATTCGAATACTCCAATGTAGCATCTCACTCGCTAAATCATCTGGCATGGAGCTTATCACTACTATATCATCAACAATGGTACGCCATCTTCTGAAAAAACCCCGAACTTCAACTAGTGTCCCATAATTAAACTCCGGTTCTAAAAACGCCGCCTCGAACTGCTCCAATGGTATCACCAATTCCAAAATCAGGTCGTCTCCCGAGGAGTCGTCGATTCGTAGTCGTGCTGTCTGGGTGCCCGCTTTGCCGCCAACTACTTTTCCAACAATAGCAAACTTGTTTATTGGCCAGTTGTTAATCATGATCAAATCGTGTAGGTTCTCCCATAGTTTAGGGTATAGCCGTTTAAAGTTGAACTGGTTCTGTATATCGTTGATAAACAAAGGAGCATACTTGCCAAATGTAACTGCTTGGCTAAAAAGTTCTGCTCGGTAAAACTCGACATCTTCCTTTTTTGCAACAATATGGCTTCCAGGAAGTTGCCAATCAATTCTCTCCTTTTGCTCGTATAGTGGTTTCGGTCTGTTGCATACTTGCATTGAGGTTTCCTTACATTGTTTATCAAATTTTACGCGCGTATTGATTAATCTCTATTTATTTTCGCTTGCCACTTTTCTTGCTTCTATCCGCTTTCGTCTTTTTATATGATCGTTTTTCATTTTCCTTCTTTTCTTCATTGGCCTTTCTCTTTTTTGAATTCACCTTCTTGCCCTGTTTTGTCAATTGGCCCATGACATCACTTTTGAACCAAGTTCGTTTTGGTCTCGAGTGAATGTCCTTCTCATACTTTATCAAATTAGTGGCTTTATTCAATTGCATTTCAGCCCTCAATATTTCTTTTGCCTCCTTCTCCTCTTGTAAAACCTCCTCCACGGCCGACTCCTTTTCATCTATTCTCTTGTTTATCGCTTCAACGTCGTTCCAATCGACTTTTCTCGCCACACTCCTTCCGTTGTTTATTGCCGCCTTCACTATAGCTCTATCTTGGTTGCTTTCCCCAACAAACGTGATCGATGTACCCTTCCTTCCTGCTCTTGCGGTTCTACCAACCCTATGCAAATAAATTTCGTAGGTTTTTGGCATGTCAAAGTTGACCACATACTCTATCCTTATATCCAAACCTCTGGCCGCCAAGTCTGTACAAATCAAGACATTGACGTCGCCCATAAACAGCTTCATATTTGCCAAACGCTGCTCTTGTGTTAAAGCACCATGCAACTCTGCTACCCTGAGTCCAAGCAACCCCAAGATAACTCTCAATTTGTGTGCCATCTCCTTTCGTGACACAAACACGACAATCCTTCCATCTAACTTTCTCAATAACTGAAAGAGTAGTGCTGGTTTCAAGTTTTCTCTCTTACGAATACGAACAAACTGTTGTTCTAATTTTGATGCGACAGTCTTTGGGGGGTCAATCATGACACGAACTGGCTTGTTGAGCGACAACTGGACTAAATCTTGCACCTTGGTGTTCATTGTGGCTGAAAACAATAATGTCTGTCTCTTTTGCTTTGGTATTAACGACAATATCTCCGTCAATTCCTCTTGAAACCCTTCCTCCAACATTCTATCTGCTTCGTCAATCACCAACACTTGGACATCCTCAACGCTGAAGCTAGGACTGTTTCGTATATGGTCAATCAATCTACCTGGTGTAGCAATTACAATATCGGGCCTTGACTTTAGCTGTTGCTCCTGCTGTCTCAAGTTCAATCCACCCACAGCCAATCCAAAACTCAAGTTTTTCACAAACTGGCCCAATTTCCTACCTACATCGTAAACCTGAATGGCTAACTCTCTCGTTGGCGCAAGAATGATTGCTTTTGTTGACGTTGAGTTTTTGAAAATTAACCGTTCAATCAATGGTATCAAGTATGCTGCTGTTTTACCACTACCTGTTTGTGCACCTGCGACAATGTCCTTACCCAACAATGCAATTGGAATAGTTGACGATTGAATAGGTGTTGGTGATGCAAATGACAACGACTGCAAGCTCTTTAAAATGGGACGTGAAAGTTGTAGTTCCTGAAACGTGGTGGTGCTGGTTGTTTCATTACTTTGCGGTGATTCGTAAAACTCCTCTGCGTCAGGATCGTCCTCCTCATCTTCTGCTCCTTCTTGGGCAATCTGGTCAACTTCTTCCTCCATTTCAGAGCTCTCCACCACCTCCTCATCTTCCTCTGGTAGATCACCTCTTTTCTTTTCAATAATCTCATCCAAATTCACATCCTTGTTTGTTTCTTCAGTTTCCGCTTCCCAGTCTTTTATCTCATCGACCTCATCGCCAATGGAGAATTCAAAATGAGGATTGATATCGCTAGGTTCTTCCTTGACGTCTTCAACAGATGAGTCTGAATCATTCTCGACCTCCGCGTCGCTATCTATCGTGAGTAACAAATCCTCCTTAACCATTTATGCTGATGATCTTAATGGGCATCGAAAGAGGTATAAAAAAAAAATAAAAAAAAGAAAAATAAAATTGAAAATAAAAACAAAAACTGATTATCAACAACCGCATTTCAAAGTAACAACAAAGCTCATTATGATAAACTACATCAAGCTTTACCAGGACAAAGACTATACCAATCCAAAGAAACTTCTAATTCAGATTATACTACTACAAATATTCTACTACCTAACAGCACTCATTATATTCTATGTTGTAGCACTACTCAATGGATACGACTTTTCAATAGATTGGATATTCCAATGGCAATTAGTTTCATTTGAAAACACCTTGGGCTTGACAATGTTTGCATTATGGTTGTTTGACTCGCTAATGTGTGTTCTTTTTGTTACCATCATTGTTGGTCGGTCAAAACTTGCATGGGATTTTGCAGTCACTATACACATTGTCAATCTAATAATAACGTGGTGCTATGTTGGCAAATTCCCCACAAGCATGCTCTGGTGGATGTTGCAAGTGATTAGTGCCTTTTTGTTGGTTACGTTGAGCACGTACTCCACGAGGTGGAAGGAATTGAGGGTGACTTTTTTCACAAACATGTTGGAGACAAGGGAACCCGAAACTGTAGAGCTAAGTGATTTAAATAGACCTAATTAGTAGATTGCTAATTCAACTCCTTCTTATATATATATACATTCGAAATCGGGTACTTTGGCTGTTTCTCTTGAATTCTCACCCTCTTTCAAAGTCCTCCTTTCTTTTTATCTTCTTTTCTTTTCTATATTTCTTTAGCATAGTTGATCTCTGCATCTAACCTGTTGTTTCAAGTAAGGATTGGCTAATTTTAGCTAGTCGTATTACGTGAACATATAAAACCTCATTTCTTGTTGAAGTGAGATTAGTGTTAGTGACAGTGTCGCCCAATTTTTCAAGGACATGAAACCAAAGATAACAACGTGCGGAATTTAAATTGTCAAACCCAAAACATCTCACACCAAAAAGATCAAGACTCTTTTATTATTATAGACTAGGGCAGCCTTCCAAACACATTTCATGTGTCATTCCCTACATCTAAAACCATATTTTGTATAACTATGAGCAACGACATCTCAATATATGTCAAATAAATAATTATTTTAGGGGAAAAACACTCCATTTTGTAAAAAAAACAAAAAAAAATATTAAACCCCATCTTTACTGCAAACCATGTCCGAGCGAAAGGCGATAAACAAGTACTACCCACCAGACTATGATCCATCGAAAGTCGTTAAAAAGAAAAAGAACCCAAATCAGACAATAAAGATTCGTATGATGGCGCCGTACTCGATGCGGTGCTTGAGATGCAATGAATATATCGCAGAGAGAAGATCCTTCAACGCCAGAAAGGAGGTTACGCCAGAACGATATTTGAATATCAAAATTGTTCGATTCTACATCACTTGTCCTGGCTGCAACAATACAATTACTTTCAAGACAAACCCTGCCGAAGCTGGCTACACACCAGAGGAGGGTGCAGTACGAAACTTTGAACCGTCCAAGAAAAAGAGAAAACAGGAATCGGAAGATGACTTGTTGAAACGATTACAGAGTGAAGAAGAGGAGGATAAGAAGTACCAGTTATTGATGAAGAAGCGGAAAAACAACCCCTTTTGGAAGGAACTGGATGAGACTGGCGGCGATGTGATGGAAAAGTTTGAAAAGAGGTTGATTGAGCAGCAGCGACAGCAAGAGTTGACAGCAGAGCTCGAAGCGATTCAACAACAGGTTGATGAATCAAATTCAAGGGATGACGATGAAGTTTTGTCAAAGTTGCTTGCTGAAGAGAAGGAGAGCGAGGAGAATAAGTCAGGCGCATCAAAAGGGACGCCGTTAAGCACCACGCCCTTAACCCCTTTGAAAATACCGTCAAAAATAATCATCAGGAAAAAGAACAACGCCTTGCCAAACTTGGACTACAGTAGTGATAGCGAATAGATTTATATATTAAACTCAAAATCATCCAAAGTCAACACCGGAAACTCAGGTGGCTCAACCTCTTCATGGTATTTTGCCTTTATATCCTCTAGAATCGGCTCCAATGTCCGCCACTGGTGCTTATCCATATCCTTTCGGCAATACACCACAGCTTTGATATAATCAATTGAGCAATTGTAAAACACAGGAAGAATTTTGTACTTCCAAAAGTTTGGAATAAAATCCATTGGATCTGGACACATCCCCAAGTCGCCCAAAAAGTCAATTGCCGACAACGTTGAAAAGAGATACCGCCTATCTTTGTTTGTGAATAGATCCTGTAGCCCTTCAAACAATAACTCGGCATCTCTTTGCGTCCTCGAACCAAATGCTTTGTACCCCTGCGTTTCCGGATTAATCTTTTTACCATCTCCGTACAATATATTTTCAAATCCAATTTTGAGATAAGCACAAACAAATCTATCCAAGAATATTTGAAACAAACTTTGGTAAATCGTGTAAATACAATACGACCGCAACTCCCCCATGTACTCGGCTATAGTGTCAGTCATCAAGGTAGCCATCATTATGTCCCCCGTCTGCTTCAGGCCATCTTCTAGCCATTTCTTAGTAAACAACTTGCATAGTTCAACATACAAGTCATTGATGATGACATTACTGATGGATATGCAGATTTCTGAATTCAACGAGTCAGATGAAGAAACGGCGCTTTCAAATGCTTGTGATATCTTGACATGGTAGTTTGTGTGCACTTTCTCTTTGTACGTATTGGTGAACTTGTTCGTCATGCTCTCACCACTAATCTCTAGGGAATTTGCCAACGCACCCATGTATTCTAGCAACCCTGGTCTAGAAATATTCTGTTGCTCTTCGGGACTTAATTCGTCGACATTGACAACAGTTGGCCTCTTTTTGAACAATCTCTTCGCCTTACTTTCCTTGATTAGAAACTTTTCGTTGCTAAAGACAGTAAAGTACCTGTCCATCTCCTCATCAATAACAACTTGGAAATTCTCCACCCTGGCAATGTACGCATTGCACCAGCTTTCAATAACTTCAACCAAAATCTTGGAATACCCAGATTCGGCGGCTACGTCAGCCTGCTGTTTCAACATGTTCAATGGGGTTTTAAAATCGGGCAACACATATGCTTGAATCTGCACCGTCATGTCCACAATATTATTAGGCCCTTCCTCGTCCTCGACAACTTGTTCAAACGGATACATGTCAGGTGCCTTCAATCGCTCGGTAAAGTACTTTGTCTCTTGCTTCATCAAGCTGTCGTTCCATTCTCTCATTTTGTCGGTGATGGTTCGCAAGTAATCGTCCAAGACGGTCCCTTTCAAGTCCTCTCCAATAATGGACTTGGCTGACCCATCAAGTTGTTTCAGGTAGTCACCAAACCGTTTATCATACAGCAAAATTCGCAATATATCCTCTGCTGGTGGTTCATGGTTAATCATGTCCATAGTGTACTGGTGTAACTTGTCATAAAACACCTTTTCTGTGAATTCACCAAACCGCCAATCTTTCGGCAACAAGGGTGACAAATATTTGTAAACAAAAGTGAGCTCATCCTCGAGCCAGTGCAAGTTGTCATATAGTGCAATTCTGTCGCTTTGATAGTGATCAACACAGGTGTTGAAAGTGTCTTCGAAAAACAACTTGAATTTTTCAAAAAAGAATTTCTTGTAATTGCGTCTTTTGCTTCGGGTGTTATTGTAACTCTTGTTCATATCATTCTTAATCAAGTCCAAGTTTTGCATGATACTGAGCTTGGCGTCTTCCTTGTCCTCCCACAATATGATGGTAACAACTTTGAACAAGATCTCAAAATTGTCATCCTTTGTAGCCTCTGTGATTGATATAATACACTCAGTTAACAATTCATCAAACGACCTAATGGTTTCTCTAACGGGGGATGTGATGTTGTAAACAATTGATTGTAAATCATCAGATAGAGACTGTGAATAATTTTCGAGGTAATCGGCAAAATTCCGTATCTGGGTGTATCGATAGTGAATAATTAGAATATTGGGCAACGGGTATCGCAAATCTTCTCGCAACAGCTCAGTTTCATTTGTAATGTCTTGGTTCAATGCATCCAAGATACTCCTCAACTGTCTAATATCCTGGTACAAGCTGGTAACTTGGTTCAAATATTGGTCAATTGTAATCATTTTACGAATGAGATCATAATCCTTGACGGAGGTGACTGACTCATCGTAAGCATTTTGAAATTTAGATATACCTCCCTTTATTTCCTCTAGACTCGATATAGTTTGATTCAATTGGGTCAAGTTGTTGTTGATGGATGTAATTTGTACACCAGTAGTCGTCGAAAGCTTGATATCAACTGCAGACTTTTCCTTTGCAAATTGTTGACGAATAACATCTAGTTTACTGAGATCTTCGGGTGATTTTATTAGACCCCCTATCTTTGACAATGCAAGATCGCTCATAGTTTGTTGATATTGGTGTTGAACAAAACTCCAAATTTTTGGCTCACAGAAAAATAAAATAGAAGAAACAAAACAAAAGGAAAAAAAAATAACATATTTTCAATACTCTACTTCTCTTACACTATTTAAATCTTCTTCCTGGTTGTCCATTTTGATACATGTTTGGCATCATGCCGAAATTTTGTGGGGGCGGCATGAACCATATTGGAGCAACCTGTTGAGGAAATTGTGGCTGAGGAGGCATCTGAAAGTTGTACGGCATTGGTGCTGACGTCGCAATCATTGGACTTGGCATGAACGAAGGGGATTTAAACATGGGCCTTGGGAAGAGGGCCTCGTGTGTCTCCTCAATAGTTGCATCCCACGTTGGTGGAGTTTGAAAACTCTTTTCATATACAACTGGAGTAGTATCTGCCTTTGCTCTTGTAGTATTGAACATGTTGAACCCGGTTTTTAACTCTTTTAATTTTTGCGCCTGTTTCTCTTGAGTTGGTACTTTGTTTACGCCTCCAAAAAAGTCTTGAGGAGAAATTTGGTAATGCCTTTTGGAAGAACCTTGTGAGCTAGATGAGTAAGTCCTGTTATTGGCTGCGTGTGGCGAATGCACTGGCAATTGATTATTCAACACAGCTTTCGGTGGTGATGCCAAGGTATTTTGTGCAAGCGATGGGGTAAAAGAAGCTGCATTAGGATTAAGCTTGAACGTTTTCAGCGTCTTTTTCTCTGCTTGAGGTCTAACGTGGGACAGTTGTGGCTGTGTAGTAGCCAGCGGCGTAGCAGCCAGTGGTGCTTGTGAAGGCTGCACCAGCTCCTTGCTTTGTGGCGTTGAGTGACCCAGTGACACATGCAGTGCCTTTTGCTTCTCTTCCTGCTTCTGTTGTTTCTTCAAAATTTCATCCTGCTTAAGCTTGTCCTTTGCCAAAATAGGTAAAAGGTCTTGTGGCATCTTGTGAGGTATTTCGAAGTTTGCACTAAAGTCCCGGAGAGAGATGATTTCGCTTTGTGCATTGAGTCTAAACGACTCGTTTGGCACTGATGGTTTTGCAGGAACTGAATCCGGCGCCTTTTTATCATTTTTGTTATTTGCGGCTGAACTCGAGACAATTGCTGGATCGTTGTGATAGTTTGCAGCGCGTTGTCTTGGAGTTACGTATCTAGAATTATCCTGGCCCGATTTAGATGGTTGTTCACTTTTTGCCAATTTACTATTCAATTTCAAAGCGGCCATCAATTCATCTCCTCTTCTATCGACTCCCGAGTACTTATCCTCCTCGTCCATACCACTATCATCAACTTGAATACCTCTTTCTTCCAAAATATGGCGGTCAGTAGTTGTCTGTCCCTCAATCTCAGCGGCAATTTGATTAGCCCGTGCAAGACGCTGTTCATAGTCTGGAGCTGACTTGTCGATTCTTGTAGTATACAAGTGTTCATCGTAGGTACTCTCAACACCAAACTTTTCTTCATTCACCTTGAACTGATCCCAGTGTGAATTTCCATTCCTTGTGGTAGCTTCATCCTCCAAGGTCAATTTTTGCAATCCTTCCTCTTCTTCAGGTTCCCATTTAACCAATTCACGTTCTTCAAAGGTTTTCAGTTTCTCGGGGTTATTTGAAATATCAGAATCAGTCTTGAATTCTTCCCTTGTGTAGTGCTTGATTGGCTCATTGATGTTAACATCCACTTCAAAGTCAATCAAGTCCTTGGCCTGAATAACGAGATGTTCCGGCATCTTATCAAGGTTATTCTTCTCATTAATCAAGCTTTTACCCACTAACTGAGGCTGTTTGATAACCACAGAAGAAGACGAGTGCGAGCTTGGGGTCCATAAATCTGTGGCCACTAATAAACCCTGGTACCGAGATCCATCGGTCGTAGTGACAACACATGTTTTCCCAACGGACTTTGCAATCAAGTAAATCAACCTATTGTCACTTTGGTTGTCACCAGAGTCGACCAGAGTTACTGCACTGTCCAGTCCTAAACTTTTGGGATTGCTCGCAACGGGACTAGCCCTCCCACCTAAACCGTTTGTACTCCCATTATGACGTGAATTCGAGCGGCGATGACCGACCTTGTTGCCCGGGCGATTTGATTGAGCCTTCATCAACACTCAATCCAGTGAAAACAATCTGATAACTATCGAAACGTATCAGAATGAAAACCAAAAAAAAACAAAAAAAAAAAAAAACAAAAAATAAAAAAAACAAAAAATAAAAATAAAATGATTAAAAAAAAAAAAGCAGTGGCACACGGAAAATAAAAATTGATATGTATTGGTTCTTGAAACAGGAGGCAGGATAGCTGTTGCAAGGTTGGCTGTGCAGTCAAATGAATGATTTAACACAAGTTGAAAACGTAAGGCAAAATTAAAAAAAAAAAAAAAAAAAACAAAAAAAACTAAGGGATAAAGGGCCTAATGGTTTATCGTCTGATTCAATCCCGTGAATCTCGAATGTTTGTTTCTCCTGATTTCTTTTTCTTTTTGTCTGTTCGTTTTTTATTTTTTCTTCTTTTTTCTTTCTTTCTTTCTTACTATGTTTAGCTTTTTCTGTTATTGACCTCCACAATAGGGTAGCGCTTGACGGAGGTTAGAGATTGCGTCTACTTTGCAACAAGAGGGGGAGAGGGTTTACCCCAAAGGGGCTGTTCATATAAATGTTTATAAAACAAACGTACATCATATACTAACAACAAATGTTGCTCAAATTGTAACCTACTTCAACACTTTCTACTCTGTCTTGAAAATACAACATAACAAACTCCTTCAAGAATTGAACATCTTGTTGGCTGTAAGGATCCAATTCCATGTCAAGCATGTCTTGATAAGAAAGATCAAGTTCGACTTTGATAACGAGTTGCTCATCTTCAGAACTGTCATAGTTACTCAGATGCTCTTCCGAAGACTCGTTTATAGCCTCATCAATGTAATTGAGCCACTTCGAGGTCAATTGATGGAAGTAACCCACAACGTGCATGAGGTCAAGCAAGTCAATCTTCTTATTCAACTTTACATCTGGAAGTTCCTCTTCCATGTTGAGTTGTTGCCCAGCAGATGCAAACCATGAAAAAGCTGACCAGATTGATTCTGCCCACGAAACAGGCTCAACTGCATCATGCTGCCACCATAGTGGTTCGTTATTGAACCTGGGTGAAATATCAGCATACATTTTCGCAGCCACACGAGAAGATTGTATTGAATTTTCATCATTATCGGTTCGAGATGTGACTGAGCTTAAGTCGTCTGTAGATACATTTGAATTGTTGGTGAAATCAAGATTTTCAGCAACAAGGTCGGAATATAGCACTTGGAATTTGTGATAGTCTCGTATTGTAGCTTTGATACCGTTCTTGTCTCGACCAAATACCTTTATCGTATGGCCCACTTCAACACCGATATCATAGATTGGGTGGCCCTTCAATATTTCGTCACTGGTAACTGCTACATACCCGTTGTTGGATTTTTGAAACTGTTGGAGTAGATTCGAGGAAAGATCGTTCAAGCCGATGTTGTATAATGGTTGCTGAGCGTGAAGTCCTGGGTTGGACAATTTTGTACTTTTTGGAACCACCGATAAAACAGATATTAAGTAGCTAAAGGAGGAAAGAAGGCTATAGTAGTCTTTGGCTACTAATTGGCCCTCGCTTGTTTCGGCATCACTGTTCAAATGCATCTCATTGAAAAACAAGATATTCTTCCTTAAAAGGCTTTGTTTGTAAATGGCAAATATGAGGGGACCCAAAGTTTCAAACATCGGGGGTAGATTTAGTAGTAAATGCTTACCTTTGCTTGGCTCGGCACCAGGAATATTCAAGCTGGAACCAGCAGAACCAACCTGCTGCAAGTCTTTTCCAATCTTGGTCAAGTCCAAATCAAGCTCAAGCCCTGCTTCCTTTTTCCTAATAATATCTGCTTCTATCTCACTTAATACATCCTTTAGCTCCTCAATGTACTCCCAGCCGTTATTGATAAATTCGTTTGGTTTCCAGTCGCTTTCCTTTGGCTCACACAAAACACCAACTGAATACATTCTCAAGTTGTCTCGATCATCTGTCTTGCTACTATCAATTGCAAACTGTTTGAAGCAACTTAATCCATAAAGGAGGCTGTTGCCTGACTTGTGACTTAGAAATATTGTTGCTTCTTGCAAGTCATGGATTCCACTAGGAAGCGATTTGTACTCGACCCCTTCGAGTGACACATCGTTTGCTGCCTTTGACCACAAGAGCTTGTATCCCGACTTCATATTGAACTCCGAAAAGAACACGGCCACCACATTTGATTGTTCGTGTGACATCTTTATCCCAAAGGTTAAAGGATTCAACAAAAGGTCCTAATTTTTTTTCGTCTCCACTTCTACTCACCCAAATCTACATTCAACAAATCAAACTTAATATATATTATACAATACTGTCCTATAAGCATAAAACTTTCCTAGCTCTTTCCTCTTACAGACTTATCTTTAGCTTCCCCCGCCTTAAGCTCTTATCCTTAATATGAAGTTGACCACGACAGCAATGAGCAAGAAGAAGCACAACATAGTAGGTCCAAATCTGTCATCGTATGGACCTGATCCTCTCAATCTGATGGCTTTTGCTCTCCAATGGTAAGTAACCAAAGCATAAACCATAGTCAACATGGCAATAAAAGTGAATAAACCAGCTGAAATTCTACCAACGTAATCACCAAAGTTCAATAACCCAACACCCAATGAGCCTAGGATAACGGTAAAGTTCAACCACGACAAAAAGGTTCTTTCATTGGCAAAAAACACCTTTGGTTCTACTCTGGCTGGGAGTGCTATTCTTTTGTTAGTGGATGACATTGTTTAAATTGTGTGCGATGATAGCAATGCTTATCAGAAAAAAAAGGTGCCGATTGAGTGAGTTGGCGAAGTAAAGTGGTTGTTGCGACGATAGGACTATAGCAGATGGTAACCTCCAATAAACCTCTGCTTTCTGAATGAAGAGTGTTTTTTTTTGATAAAATTTTCCCAATTGAAATGTAACGCAATTGTAGAAGAAGAAGTCAATTGATAGTATAATTATTTTATTTTTTTTTGATTTATTTAGTAACAAAGTCCCAATTAGGCAATCGCCGCACACACTTTAATTAATTAATTACAAAAAGTATAAAATGAGCACACGTGGGCCGATGTAGCTACTACGCTACCATATCATTTAGAGGCTTTTGCAACAACAAACAACAACACCATTTTTACAACAAACACTAACTGATACTAACCCTTTTTTAATTTCCATAATCTATATATCTTTACCTTCTTTGCTCCAAAATCAATTGACCCATGGGCACGCTTGAGTGGCCCTTACCGAATGCATAAACCGAGTTACCCCTGATTAAAGTCTCCAACACTCTTCCTTGAAATTCCATACCGTCGTATGCAGTCAACTTATTTTTAAAATAGACATCTTTGTTCTCAACCTTGACAACTGCTTCGGTATCAAAAATACAAAAATCAGCATCGAATCCCACTTTCAAAGCTCCCTTCTTGTCTTCCAAACCAACTTGTTTGGCAGTGTTTAATGAACACCATTTGTTAATCTCAACTAACGAAATTGGTGGATCCAACTTTGATCCTTCAGTGTACAAAATGGGCAAACCAAACCCAACACTGGAAATACCTCCCCAAGCTTCAAAGAAATCACCCTTTTCCAAGCCTTTCAAGTCTGGCGTACATGGCGAATGATCGCTGACAACGGTGGTAATAATGTCATTACGCAATGCTTTCCACAACAATTTCCTATTGTCGTCAGTTCTGATTGGAGGACAGCATTTGAAATGAGTCGAGCAACTACTAATGTTTTCCGCACATAACGACAAATAATGGAAACATGTCTCTGCCGTGATTGGCAAGCCTTTGGCTTTTGCTGCTCTAAGTAGAGGCACTGCTTCATGGGTTGCCAAATGCACAATGTGCAACGGAACTGTAGGCATCAAGGTTGAGCAATTGATGATTTCGGCGATGGCAGTAGTTTCGAAATTGTCTGGTCTTGAGGCCAAAAAGGAGGCATAAGCAGTGGGATCAACAGTGGATAAAGTCGAATCCTTTTGCTTTGCCAACAAAAATGGCGAACTGACTTTGGTGTCATCCTCGACTGCCCATAACCCTTCTTCTTCTAAATGGCTTTGTTGCTTAACCTTCATTGCATTTTTACCATGTGTTGGTTCAGCACCTGCCAAGATTGGCGTATGGGCCAACTTTTTTGCTTGGTCGTTTGACAAGACTGACTCGTCGATTGATCCTGCATGGTTATGGGGCAACTTACAATTTTCGTGTTCCCCTTTATGGGAGCCTGTATCTTTACGCAAAAGCTTGACCACTGGTTGTGGGGCCCTATTAATAAATGAAGCAGACATTCCCAAATCGAAGTCTGTATTCATTAACTCATCTTCCACAGTGGCTACTGGGTTGTTATCAGACCAGTCAGTTAAATCCTCGTCTCTCGACAGATCCTCTTCATCCAGGATCTGGAAATCGACTCTATGCTCCTGTGGTTGCATCTCGGCATGAAACATCAACAACGTCTTTTCGTCCTTTACAATCTTCATTGCCTCGTGAATGATGCGTGGGGTAACTGCTGGAAACTCATCCACACCACTTTCAATCATAAACGCCTTGAATCCTCTCACACCCATTCTTATCAATGGCACCAAGTCTTGTAAATTGTCAGGGATCAAACCGCCCCAAAAGCCAACATCAACCCAGCACTGCTCTCTTGCAGCGTTTATCTTCAAATTGAAATTGTAAACAGTTGTTGTGGGAGGAATTGCATTCAATGGCATGTCAATAACAGTTGTCACTCCTCCAAAGGCGGCTGCTCTGGTACCAGTGGCAAAACCTTCCCATTCCGTACGACCCGGCTCGTTCAAGTGAACGTGTGCATCCACTAACCCCGGCATAATCACTGCTGGCGACACGTTACGGTAATCGATTGGCAACACGGCATACGTCTTTAGTATAGCGTCATTTGGGGGTAAAACCTTGTATTCTATATGTAGAATTTTTCCTGTTTCTATGGAAAATATGACTGTAGCTGGTGTAACTTGATCATCGATCAATACTCTGGTAGACGATAATGCTCTTGACATGCTGGAATGGAGAGCAAGTAGTGGGCAAAAACCTGCAAAGTTTTAAAACAATGAATTGTAGAAAATAGAAACCGCCGACAAAGTTTTGTACTGATTATGCGATTTATTTTATTTTGTTATCTCTGAATCACTCCGATTACTGATAAGACAAATATCACTGATAAAAGAAAAAATTGTAAAACAAAAGGATGGAAATCTGGGAAACAAGCCTGCTTTTTATCTTTCTAACCCCTGGTACCCCGGACAAAAACCAAATTCAAAAGGAAAAAGACAATAGCTCTCAAGCACTCCTCTGAAATTCGAACCATATAGAATTATTAAAAAAAGAAGCCATGAAAAAATTTTCATTGGGAAGTTCGGAACTTGCCGAAACGCTACCTATAGTGACCAAAAAAGTTGCAAATTTGCGCGTCACAAAAGAAATCTAAAGAAATAGCCGCCCAACCGAAAGCTCTCAGGTTAACACATGCGCAAATAATGGGCTCACTCTGGAGTAAGTGAAACGTTCTAACAGAAGGAGATGAGGGGTTTTAGTAGCAGCTTTATAGGTTAGCTCCGAAAGAGGAACATGGGTAAAGGAAACTAAGGCAATGTCAATTGTAGCGTGTGAGAAAAAAGAAAAAAAGAAAAAAAGAAACTTTCGCGCCCGATAGTTTCCGAAGAGATTAAAATGTGTCACACCGTGACTTCCAGCAGGATGATACTCTATGCAAAGTTTCTCCGCAAACTCTACACAATTTCGTTAAAATATCTAATTCAGTTTCAAAATGAAGACAGAGGAAAGGGATAAAGTTTTGCAAAATGGTCAGCCCAATTTTAACTACTCCCTTACTAATAAGTGATCAACTGCTTTCCTCCTTTCGAGTCAACAATTCCTTTTTGGTATAGCTTAGCCAAGTCACTGCCGTCAAATTCAACATGCGTACTAGGAGCATCCTTTAACTCTCCGTTTTCGTACCAATCAATAACCTGACCCAATGTCTTTACCTTCAATTCCTGATTCTTTTTCAACAACTCAGTGACCCAAAATCCAGCACTGGTGAAGTTTTTGAAAATATACAACGAAGTTGGAATGGTGACTGGTTGCATCGACATTCCTCCATACGTCAACATCAACCCATTGTTGTTTAATTTTCTAGCAATTCCAGACGATGACTTTCCACCGACACAGTTTAATGCCAACTTCACCTCACCGCCAGTTTCCTTGACCCAAGACTTGACGTGACCCCCAAACTCCTTTGATGCATTGTCTTCTTCAGTAATAACTTGCGTAGCACCCAATTCTTGCAACTCTTTCTTGACTTCATCCAAGTTAGGTCTATCTCTAATCACCGATATCGAATTGATATTCAACAATTTACCAACCTGTGAAGCATATTTACCCACAGCAGAGTTTCCTCCATTTTGAATAAACCAATCCTTGCCCGGGGTCAATTTGACGTAATGGGTCAACATGAGGTATGCCGTTAATGGATTGACCGAAATGGTTGCCGCTTGGTTCACACTCAACCCATGTTTCTTTCCATTTGATTTTGATTGCTCTGGGTTTGGCAACTTGATAAAGTCGGATGTTGTACCCAATGCATGCGTTCTCCAGGTACCAAAATTGACTTGACTAGGAATGACCCAGTCACCAACTGCAAGATCAGATACTCCGTCTCCCACTTTCAACACTTGAAACACACCTTCGTTACCACATGGTGCAGATGGTTTTTCAGTGCCAAAGTCCAATGTCTTTTCAGGTTTTGATGGGTAAACACCTTGAATTTGGTTGATATCGGATGGATTGATGGGAGAGGCCAATGTTTTGACGACAACTTGGTCTGATTTCAAATTGTCATCATCAATGGTGAACTTTTGCGTGAACAATACATTTGATGGCTCTCCATGTTCGGAGTAGAGCACAGCTTGGGCGGTAATCATGTTTCTCTTGAGGACTGATGATGTCAATGGGGCAATTGATCTTTTGACAGTAAACATTTCCAACAGTTATGCTTGCTTGATTAATAAGCGTTTTGCAATTGAAATCTCGTGGGTTTATATATAATTTTTGCTCTCGTGAGAAATAAGGGGTCCGCTACCAAAAATGCCCAACCGATTACAAATCATCGTCATTATGCATATAAATATATATATATATATAGAGAGAGAGAGATGGTCTAGCGTTCTCACTCCTTCTTTTCCTCCTTTTCCTCCTTTTCCTCCTTTTCCAATTCCTTCAACTTCTGGGATTCGGCCAATCTCTGTTGCTTCTGCAACTTCTTCAACTTTGTATTCTGATACGTTCCCAAAACGAAATAGACCAAATTGAAGAAGACAACCCACAACTCTGGTCTAACGAATTTTTGTGCCACCAACAAAGCAAAGAATGACGTTGTCAATGACGACTTCAAAACCGGCAAGTATCCCTTCTTCAATCCTGCCTTGACGATAAATAAGATCTTCTTCAACTCGGTGATTGGGTTGCATCCTGTGCATTTGTAGTTGTTGATTATCGATATCCATGACACGAAACAGGCCGAAATTGTTGGGGTCACAGTCAATAAACTGGTCAACAACTGCAAAATCTTTTGCTTGCTCGACAATGGTGGCTTGAAGATCTTGTTGATGACACCATACATGTTGTGACTAATTGGTGTTGCAATCAAGGCCCCGTAGATAATCATCTTGAGCAACTTTTCACTAAACACGTGCTTTACCTTGACACCAAACACTTTGGACTCTTTATACTCGCTGGTGATTACCGACGACACGGTTTCGTTTAACCCGCTGAAAATACCGGAGGTGATAGATTTTGTCAACAATGGGTATTGCAAAAGGTACGCGAGGTACTGAGCATTAAGCGATTGAAGTGTAGACATGGTGCAGTCTTGTTACTTATGATTCCAACAACGAGTGAGGTTATTCAGAAGACAGTTGTGGTGGGTCCGTTGACTTGTTGTTATAAGTCAAATGATATTATTTTCCCGGCCCCACGCCAAAATAATTTTCTCTCCCATCAAGCCCCTCTTTATCTCACTCGGATATCTCCACCCTTGATAAATAAGATCAGAGAGAAGAAGAACAGAAGAAAAAAAACTTTTTAAATCCGAAAGAGGAGCGCGTGTGGGTATATTTCCTAATTGAGACAACGAGATATATTAAACGCCTGTTGATTGGGAGGAGCAACATCCTGTGTAACGTAATGAATAACAATCGTGAGTGTCTTTTCTCGATGATGCTCCTTGGTGAAGAGCTTTTTTGTCGCTCATAACCATTGATCTCTGATAGTTTGTGCATGAGAACCCAACCATACATTATCGTAGCTTTTCTGGTAGATACACTACCATCTTGTGAAGACACTCGTTTATCTTTGTTGTGGAATAATATTCCTGCCGCATTAATCATGAACTATACTGATGGTTTCGAAGTGATTATGGTTAGGGTTGCATGTAGGAACAGTGATATATCATATATCGTATTGCAAGTGACGATACAGTTTGTACGTAGTGACGAATCGTGCTGGGCTTAGGTGGTTAGGAGCTATAAATATGAGTGATTCCGCTTCAAAACTGCAATGACTCTATAGTGTTTGTAATGTTATAGATCATAACAGTGTTTGCATCTTTGTGAGAGCTTGATGTGAAAACACTTACGAGTATGGTTTTGTTATTTTGCATTACGCGGCTTTAACTCTGTCCACTTCGGGTTTGAAGATGATACGTAACCCCGATGCCGAATTGTTTCCCATTTGCTATTTATAGATTTCTTCCAGTGTATGGATAACCTATAAACGTTTCAAGAGGTAATGAGAGTTGCAAAAAATTTGCTGCAAAGTTTGTAGGTATAAATGCAATTGGTTCAAATTGACTGGTGGGATGGAGAGCAGCACTTTATAGCCGTAAGCTGAACTGTAGTACGGCCAAAAGTTAGAGCCTTGCTGGTATCTGGCTCCTTTACGGGATAGCTCTTTCTGATGAAATATTGAAACACGGAACTTATCCTCGAAATGGAATTTATATTGTTGCAAACGTTTGCAAGGATTTACACACTTTTAGTAACTCTTTGATGTGAAAGTGTCGCACACGATTGCAAATATTTCAAATCTCGTAATAAACCAACCGACTTCACTGAGTTTGGATAGGTGGCAACAGGCTCGGATCTGCAGCTAGATTTGGTGACGTCCTTCTCACCAGATTCTTTTCTCTCAGTGAAGTGCTGCTAGCTGATGCCATATTTTTATGTCTGACATATTCTGCTAAAACAAGACATTAAATCTCGAAAAGGAAAAAAAAAAGTGTCAGATTTTATGCAGCAAATATTTTTAAAAAATAAATTAAAATAAAAATAAAAATAAAAACAATGTCCAAAAAAAGCGGGGAATGAATGACGCAGAAGAATTATTCCGGATGATGACACTGAACAAAAGTCTATTATACAAAAGTAAATCTCGTAACCTTTGCCCAATACTCGAGAATTATTCTTTACCAGTACTTTCCATAGATCGAATACTT
Organism: Lodderomyces margitis; assembly: GCF_024628925.1. NCBI lineage: Eukaryota > Fungi > Ascomycota > Pichiomycetes > Serinales > Debaryomycetaceae > Lodderomyces > Lodderomyces margitis. Next base: position 21,550 of record NW_026261820.1, read on the forward strand.
CAAGACTCTTCTTAGTTCAACCTCCGTAACTAGACCTCGTTAGCTTATAGCAAGATTTAGTTTGCTGTTCATTTTCCGTGAAAGCCTCTCTGTATTCTATTATCCACAACAATACAACAGATCCTATTGTAATTGTTGTGTGCACTTCTGAAATCGAAGCGAACTCAATAACTGTTGTATTGTTTCACGACTCTCTTCCTTGTCTAGATAGACACCCAGTTGCACTACTAAAAGAGTTTTTGCCTGCGCCTAGCTGTGCTGTAACAAAGGGTGTCTTCAAGAATCATGTCCGGTTTTTTTCGTTACGTCATAAATTAATAAACAAGATCTAACAACGCTTTACAAAAACTGCCCAAATAGGCTACCCTGTTCATGGTTATGAAATTCATATCAAGGAGCGATAAGGATATGGCCTCTTGGGATAATCAAATGGTCATGCCACCGAAAGAATCTTTTCTTTCGAGATTGTGGCTTGTGGTGTTCACCGGGCCCCCAAATCACGCTGTTCGAGATCTTGAACATCAACGTGGAAAAAACGAGTGAGACCTTTTTTTCAACACAACTGGGTACATCGCTTGATATACGTTGCTTCATTCTCGACTAAATATCTGATCGCTCTCCTTTGGTTCTAGCTCCAACACCGAGAAGTCTTTTTTTATAGAATTCAATATATTTTTGTGTCTGAACTTGTGGCCAATTGTATTAATTTAGTGTCAGACAAGTTTTCTCTTTGTGATCTCGGAAGAACACAACTTTGTCTGACTCTCGAATTCCACGCGGAGTGAAACGAAAAACTTGACAGTGTTCTTTGGTTGAGAGACGGTTTTTATATGAAATGTTACCCTAGTAACTTGTGGGGATGCGTACTACACACTCGCTATTACTCCCGATCAGCATTCATGCAGGTCGAACCCTCCATTTCAGCACAGGAAGTGAGCGATGTAAGATGAAGCAAAAATTTTAGACTATCAAAATGCAAGGTAAAACTAGCTTCTATTGTCTTTTCACGAACCCAGAAAATTTGCAAAAAGGCGGGCGTAGCACGCGTTTAAGAAAATATTGGGTTCACTCCCTATTGTGAACCCCACCAAGAAAATCCCTGTTCTTCCGGCTTTGCAAGGTTTAGCCCTACACTCAAGAAATTATTCCAAGAGATCTGTTCTTGCGCTGTCATAATTTAGTTAGTACCGACCCCCTGGGGAAATCGGCTTGTGCTTTGTTGTGTTCTTCCGCATCCAGGGCAGATACTCCGACGCCTTTGACCACAAAAATCATTCCAAGAAAGATTATTTTTTTGTTTGTTTTTAAGTTTTGTGAAGAGTAATATATTGAATGTGGTGGGGAAAAACATCGAGGAGAAGGAGGAGAACAATGTCGAAGTGAACATTTCATCAATGCAGTCAGTACTAATGCAAAGGCAAACGTACAAGCAAACGCCCTTACTGTTTATAATAGGGTTGTTTAATCTCTATGGGCTGGCTCTCTCCTCTTCATGAACATACGACTCCACATGTGAATCAGACACTAAAAAGTTTTTTTCCCGGACACAAAAGGAAACCCAATTTTTTTCTATTTTTCTGTTAACCAAGGATATTATAGCAATCATAATGTCAGACAAATGACAACAATCATGCTAAGGTGTACACAGTCAACCCAGCAAAAACAACAAACCACCGCCCGAGCTAGACTGGAGTACATTACAATCTCGCCTTGGTGACGTTACAAACTATTTTTTTCTTTTCTTTTTCTTTTTGTTTTGCTTCGTGAAACATGAAGTCCGAGAGGTAGTGCATTCCACTTATAGCAATAACAACAATAAAAACAAAGGGGCATCATCTGTCCTCACCGACTTAAGTATAGCTCGAAAATAGTTCAAAAAACAATGATGTAATCCATACAGCCTTTCTTTACCAGCAAAATCTAAACCTCTAAAAACTTTCTTTTCCCATTACATACCTTTGCTGGATTTTCCAATTTCGGAATTTTCTATTTTCTTGTTTTTTTGGGCCACAGCGTCTAAATTCTGTGTCTGCATATATTAAACCCACAAAGCAACATACTGCATATAGTACCTTTTCCAGACAAAAGTTCTCTATTTTTGCTACAATCAACCCTTTTAATCCAACAATAGACAAACCTACGAAAACAATAAGATTTTACATTGTTTAGAGGGAGATACTCACCAACACGCGACTGACTTAGTGCCTACCATGAATGGCTCTATTATAACCTGCATTGTAAATTAAAATCAGTCACGAAAAAAAAAAAAATTACTCCAGTATGCCTTGTGGCTTTGTGTTTGTCTATTTATAAATGTTTTTTTTTTTAGATGCATCTTTCTTTCCCCCGGCTTTCAGTAAATGCACATTAGTTACATTACAATACTGAAGCATGCCAGCAAATATACCGCTTTGCATTCATTTATATTGTCCTGAAAACTGAAAACAATGTAAAAAGGCAAACAGAGTTTCTGCCACGGCACTATATAAAACCAGAAGTAAATCCCCTCCCAAACATTCTCTTTCTAACTTCCTTTTCCTTTACTGCTTCTACTACTACTACTAGTTTTTGCTCACACAGACCTTTACATTGCTTAATCGTTAGAAGCCACAACCACTTACATTACTTAATCGATAGAAACACTTTATTATATTTTTCTTTTTTATTTTTTTTCATTTTTCGCAATCAAAGTTTAATTCGACGCTTGAAAGATGCCTGCTGATAGTGAATCCGATATTAGCGCTGAAAAACCCATCACCAACTACTCCCATGTGAGCGGCCAAACTCACAACGAGGAGGGGAATGGTGCTCTTTTCGAGAGGACAACATCCTCAACTAGCGACTCGCTAAATCCACCCCCAAAAGAACAACTTCAAGATTCCGAGTCATTACAATCAGAACCTGAACGTGCTGATGGCGAACACGGTAATATTTTGGCACAATACACCGAAAAGCAAGTTATGGCCATGGGAAGAAACTATGCCACAAAGCATGACTTAGACCCCGATTTGTTTGCCCGTGCAGCAGCATTAGCTAGAGCACCAGGTGCATTCAACTCAATGCCATTTTTAACTGATGAAGAAAAGTCAGGATTGTACTTGGAAGCCACCAAAAAATGGCACATCCCTATGAAGTTGGTTGCTGTTATCGCTTTGGGATCTATGGCTGCAGCTGTGCAAGGTATGGATGAATCTGTGGTTAATGGTGCCACCTTGTTCTACCCAAAAGCCTTTGGAGTGGATAAGATGAAAAATGCCGATTTGATCGAAGGTTTGGTCAACTCAGCTCCATATTTGTGTGCTTCGTGTATTGCCTGTTGGATGACTGATTTGTTTAACCGTCACTTGGGTAGAAAATGGACTATTTTCTGGACCTGCGGCATTTCGGCAGTCACATGTATCTGGCAAGGTTTTGTCAACAATTGGTGGCACTTGTTTATTGCTCGATTCTTTTTGGGATTTGGTATTGGTATCAAGTCAGCAACTGTTCCTTCTTATGCTGCAGAGTGTACACCCAAGCATATCCGTGGTTCCTTGGTCATGTTGTGGCAATTTTTCACTGCAGTTGGTATTATGTTTGGTTACGTGACGACTTTGGCATTCTATTACGTCCCCCACAAGAGTTTCGGTACAGGATTGAACTGGAGATTGATGTTGGGAAGCGCTTGTATTCCAGCCATCATTGTTTTATTCCAAGTACCATTTGTCCCTGAATCACCTCGTTGGTTGATGGGTAAAGACAGACACCACGAGGCTTTTGAAAGTTTGAAACAATTACGTTACGAGCCTATAGCTGCCGCTAGGGATTGCTTTTACCAATATGTGTTGTTGAAGGAGGAAGGTTCCTACAAGATTGCCACCTGGAGAAGAGTCATTGAAATGTTTACCATTAGGAGAAACAGAAACGGAGCCATTGCTTCTTGGATCGTCATGTTTATGCAACAGTTCTGTGGTATCAACGTCATTGCTTACTATTCGTCTTCCATTTTCATTGAAGCTAATTTGAGTGAAATTAAAGCTATGTTGGCATCTTGGGGTTATGGTATGATCAATTTCGTATTTGCAATTCCAGCCTTTTTGACCATTGATAAATATGGAAGGAGAAACTTGTTGCTTTTTGCATTTCCGTTAATGTGCGCATTCTTGTTGGTTGCGGGTTTCGGATTCTTGATTCATGATGACCAGGGTAAGTTGGGTATGGTTATTACCGGTATCTATCTATTTTCTGCTGTCTATTCTTCTTCAGAAGGACCGGTTCCCTTCACATACTCGGCAGAAGCTTTCCCTTTGTATATCAGAGACTTGGGTATGTCTTGGGCAACAGCAACATGTTGGTTCTGGAACTTCATCTTGGCATTTACCTGGCCTCGGTTGAAGAATGCATTTTCACCAACGGGTGCCTTTGGTTGGTACGCTGCTTGGAACGGTATCGGTTTCTTTTTGGTCCTTTGGTTCTTGCCAGAAACTAAAGGATTGACTTTGGAAGAGTTGGATGACGTTTTTGCTGTCCCAATGTATACCCATGCCATATACAGAACAAGAACCTTCCTTAGAGGTGTACAAATTCATGTGTTGCGCCGCAAGAACGTGCCTGAAATCCCTCCAATCTACGACCATCAAAGAATGGCTGTTACAAACGAGGAGTGGAATGACAAGGCAGAGGTGTCTCACGTTGAGTAATTTAAGCTTGAAGCTGTCTTTTCAATTCTAGTTTTTTTAAGGGTATATAAATGAAATTTAATGTTAATTAGAGAGCACTGAGATTTACAGTAATATGCGATTTTGTAATCTAAGATTGAAACCTATAACTCACCTTAGGAAGTCTCTTAAATACGATCCCAACTTGGTAGCACCATCCTCCAAAGCATCCTTCAAGACTTCCATATCGTCATTTGCGTTACCAGAGAATCTTGAAGCAAACTCACGTGCACTTGCTTCTAAATCGTTCAAATTAATGCCCCCTTGTGATCCACCACGACCTCTGCCAGCACCAGTTGAGCCTTGTCCTTCCTCTTCTTCGCCGAAATACGAAGAGGAAGAGATAGACTGGGCACCGCCAAAAGCTTGTAGTTTAGCCTTGGCTTCGTTTGTTGCATTCTCATCAAATCGAGGTCCTCTTCCAAAGAACTCGTCAGAGGAAATACCCTTTTGTGTTCCAAACTTGTTTGACACTTCTCCAGTATACTTCACATCCTTGTACTTCTTAGCAGGTCCGTTGTTAACGGCACTATCACCCTGGACCATGCCAAATCCTAATTTTTGAAATTGCTGGGTGGTTTCTTGGATTGGCGCAGGTGCCAGCTTTTCACTCTTTGGGTCCAGCTTCAACGACAACGAGCTTGATGCTTTTTTCTCCAATGGCGTAGTTGCTACAGGAGCAGTAGGTTCCTCCGGGGTGTATCCCAACTTCTTGCGTTCCTCTTCTTCCTCACGTGCCTTTCTTTCGATCTCATCAAAGTCAATGGCTTCATCATTTTTGTTGATCTTCTTGGCTGCTAACCTTGACTTTCTTGGCCCGTTACCCTTTGCCGACAAAATGGACTTTTTAGCTGCTGTGTTGTTCTTTAACCGCGATGAAGCTGTTGTGGGCGTAGGTGTGCTAGTTCTAGAAACCGGCTTCTTCTTCAGCAAGTCATCAGTGGATCCAGTTGGGGTTCCATTGAGTGAGCCCAAAGGCGATGGTGTGGCGGCTACTGGTTTGGTCCAGTTGGAGAAAAAGTCGTCAGTGCTATCATTTGACGAATCAGCGTTCAGTGATGCCTCAGCCAAATCGTCCAAAGTAACTACGTCTGGGTGTTTAATAGCATCAGCACTTGCCTTTTGCTTCAACTTCTCTTTGTACTTGTTAGCTGCTGGCGACGAATATTTGGTAGTAGCATCAACACCTTGTTTATTATTGACAAATTGCGAGCCTCCATTTTTAATGAAAAAGTCCTTTGCCGGTTGGTTACCCCCAAACTTAAAGTTTCTTAATTGCATACGCTGCCAGCTGTCCAAGTTGGAGGACCTGACGAATGAGACGTGTACACCCAAGTTACGGTGAACTGATGAACATTGCAAACACAAGAATATACCAAACGGAACTGACGTCCAAGTTGGATTCTTGTTGGAGCAATCAAAACAAACCTGGTTGGCAGGGTCCTTTCTCAACTTGTCAAACACTAAGGCAACTTCTTCCTTTGTGGCTATTGTGTCTGACATTGTGTGGTTTTGTATGAGCTTTGATCTGGACGTTGGTTTCTCTCTACATAAAATTTCGTTCTGTTTTTTATTTTTTCTTTTCTTATTTTTTTTCGTTTGTGTCTGTGTCGTGTCACCATTTCTTCTTTCTATTACGACTATACGCTATATACAGTTTCCTCAATGGAAAGGTCTTGAACCACCACGGGCAAACTCAACAATCTTCCATCCTTCAGTAGTCTTGTTGTCAAATTCTTCAGGGATTCTCGTCAAGACCATGGCATAGGTACTTAATTGAATTTGATCTTCGGTACCGGCTGCAATTTCACCGGTCTTGGCTTTCCTGTACAAATGGATCTCTTGTGCTCTACAACTGACAACAATCACAGGAATATCATTTGGCTGCAAGCTCTTACATGTGACGATGTCGACACCTCTGATATCCAAGATCCTGCTGTCTGAAAATAAACCTTGTTGAATGAATTGCTTATTGTTAGCTTCCCATACATTATAGGGAGCTTCACTAAACCATTCTTTCAACACCTTTGAATCGTTCTTGATGTAAGCATCAACAACTTCTGGAACAATGTAATCATTCAATGTCTTTTGGAAATCAGTCAACTTGAATGAGGGATCCATATATTTCAATTGTTTGATGGTTTTGGCCTGTTCAGTCTCTGCAAAGAATCCGGTAACCTTTTCAATGATTGTACGTATTAGACTGATTAGCCCATTTTCTGACTCCTCCCATTTCTCCTTAAGTATCACAATAGCTTTACCAATGGGCGATTTCTGTTTAAAGTCTTCCCATTTTTCACTAGTCGATGGTCCTGACGATTTGATTTCCGTTGCAACCAACTCTCCTCCTGCCTCTTCATTCTCCTTAACGGGACCCTTGTATCCTTCCTTCAACTTCCTAGCCAATTCCTTCTCTCTCAAAGCTTGTCTTTGCTCTTTGGATAAAAATCCACCATACATGTTCGACGAACCATCGTCAATTACCTCGGAAACATCCTTGTATATTTGCGTCTTTCTAACAGGATCAAAAGCCTTATCGGCAGCGTCAGCACTGACCTTGACGGTAGTTCTCACACCTTTCCCCACTGGTGACTCCCATGCCTTGTAGGCTGCACCACCTACTACATCCGCCGTCTTTTTAACCGCCACACCTGCTGCACTTTTACCCTTTTGCGCTCTAGCGTATGCTTCTTTAGCTCTCTTGAACGCTTCGGACTCTGCCACTCTTCCTGACTCATCCTGCAACGCCTTTATGTTTTCCTTCAACTCGGACGATTTCTTCACTTCCTGCTTGAAAGTGTCAAAGAATACCTTGAGTGGGGAGTTTGTCGATGGGGGTTTGTCATTGAGGTTCACACTTGATGCATGGAATGCACGTACAGTGGTGGTTACCGGTATCCTGGTGGCAAGACTTTGTTGTTTCTTAATTGTAGATCTAAGCATGTTTGTTTAGAGCCTCTGGTCCTCCTCTTTAGTTGTCTATTTACAAGTGGTGAAAATACTGTAGGCGAATCTGTGAAATTTTTGACTGTTTTTTTTTTTTTTCTTCTTTTTTTAATTTGCCTACAGAGAAGAGTAACTACCAAAAGCTGTTGTATTACTTTATACACTAATGATACTTCCATCTTTCATAAAGCTTGGCTCCTTGAACTGCACCGTAGACCAACAAGGAGCTTACTAAGCTCATTTGTAAGTTATTTAATATTCTCGATTGCCTTGCTTCAATTGCAACTGCCTTTGAATATGGGATATCATCTCTGAATGAGATCATTGTGTACAAAGGTAACCATTTGTTCTTGAACCACGTTCCCAAAGTGTAATCCAACTTTTTCTTGGTTAGATACCAGATATTAGTAACCTTTGATGACATTTCGTAGTAATTGTCCAATGCCAATTTGCAAATTGCATCCAAATCATCCTTCCTTTGCGGCGAGTACGCCAAAAAGGCCTTTTCAATGTTTCCATTATTTGCTTCAATCAACTCCATCAATATCCTTACATCTTCAAACCCACAGTTCATCCCTTGTCCGTAGAATGGCACCATAGAATGCGCAGCATCTCCAATAATGATAGCCTTCCCAAGTGGACTGTTGTAGGGATATGCACTGATTTGCATAAGTGATCCCCTCGGATTGTTATCGTAGGCACTGATTAATGCCTCCTGTCCAATGAGCTCATACGCATCAGGAAAATTCTTTTTGAAAAACTGAACAAACTCGTCGCTCGAGTTTATTGATTCAATAACAGACCAGGGACTGAAGAACGTCGATGTAAATGACCCGTCCTCGTTTGCTAATGCAATCAACATAAAATCATGCCGCGGCCAAATATGCAAGTGGTTGGCATCGATTGCAAATTTTCTTTCTGGGTCGGGCGGTATATACAACTCCATATATTGCATGTCGATGTATTTTTGGGACAAGTCCATTCGCATACCCTTTTGCATTTGGTGCCTGAAGTGAGAGTGGGCTCCATCAGCACCTATGATGTAATCAAAAGAGCCAAACTTTACTATGCCATTCTTGCTCGAAAACTCCATAGTCGGAGATGTATCCACGTTGCTCAATTTAACCAACTTGTGCTCAAAGTATACCTTTACGCCACTCTGGCCCAATTCTTCCAACAACAAGTCATTAAGATAAGATCTATCAATTGAATTGATACACTCACCGCTCAACCCATATAATTGCGACTCCTGCTTTAATCCAGTTATATCGTGTATCATTCTTCCCTTCATCGGAATGACATGGTCAAGTATTTTACTCGACAATGACTCGTCAACATATTCAACTGCTCGGATGCCTCGATTGCTAACTGCTAGATTGATGGATCGTAAATTCCTCTTTGATCGGTCTATGCTTTTTGGGTCAGGTCGTAAATCGAAAAGACTAACGTCGTAGCCCTTCCGGGAGAAGGCCAATGCAGCTAAACATCCTACCAAGCCTGCACCCACTATCCCGATTGAATCTCTATCGCCTTTCTTGGGAGCCATCTTTAAAGAGGTGGTGTGATATGGAGATAGAGAAAAAAAATAAGATAAAAAAAATAAAACTAAATTAACAAGTTTCTATGACCTTAATCAAAAGAACTTACAAAGTTTACCATTAACACACTATTTATTGGTTATTAACCATTGTTTTAGCCATCTTGTGTTTTTTATCCTCTATAGACTTTTTCAAGGCTTCTAGTTGCTGTTGCAACTCAACGTTCCTCTGCGAAAACTCTTCATTGGCTTTGATTGTGTTTGCCAAGTTCTCTTTCATCGTGAGATGTTCATATTTCTTCTGCAATTGCTCTTTCTCTTCAATCAACTTTTTGCGCTCAAGCTCAGCCTCGGTTAAATTTACATTGTACTCCTCACTTTGCTGTGATATTTCAGTATGCGTAGATTGTAGCTCTTCAATCTGAACCTTCATATTATTGATTTTTAACAACAAATCATCATACACTTCAGTCAAGTTTTTCAACTCATTTTTATTGTTACTGAGTGAATTTGCCTCCATCAAATAGAACTCATTCTCGTAGGTAATCAACGGTGGGTTGAGTTCCAACACATCACGTAAATTTAAATCGGACTCTGAAAAGAATTCTTTCGATTGAAGAAAGGTTAGTAAGCCATCTCCAGATAGTGATGCAAGCTTGTCGTCATCTTTTATGAACACCCACAATAGCAATCGCAATATGAAATCGAATCCTTCAAACACGAATAAATCCAAAATTTTCAAGCTAACATCTAGATCAAACTTTCCGAAAATTAGTTCCGGGACCACCTTTTTATAGTATGCAGACCAATTAATTCCTTGACTTGCTATATGTTTAAAAGATCCTAGCTTGTCCTCTAATGCCCGGTTGATTTTGTACATAAACTCTTCCCGTTTCACCACTTCGTATAGCTTGTAGAATTTGATCAAGATAAACAATCTTCTCTCCTCAGAAAGGCCAGGTATCACTGTTAGCAACTCGGCATACCTCACCAAATACCTATCAAGTGCTGCGTCTTTCATGGCTCGCCCATTTGTTTCCTGTTCCTCAATGATGGACAATACCAACAGAGTCAAGTCGACAACCTCTTGTTTGTCACTAAGTTTCCCTATGTCATCCTTGTATTTATGGCTTCGCTTTAGTAACTCCCCAAACGAGGAGCCGTGATTAAACTTGTATCTCACTTGCAACGTTCTCAAGTACACAATAGATCTATAGTCCGATGGGATTCCCTTTAATATTTCACTTTCCAATTTTTCAACTTCGTGTCGTCTAATCCATTGATTACTGTAGTCGCGAATGATTTCATTCCAAAATTGAACTGATTCATCGTCGGTTGTCACGTTTGGAATTACGATATTCTGATTGAAAGATGGATCATTGACTAACCAATTGAACCCTTCATTCATCGCTGGCAGGGCATAAAGCTCCAGCTGTCTGTCAGCAGATATAAATGACAAAGTATCATCTGCTTGGAATCTGATCCTGTTACTTTCTGTAGACTTGTTATCAAACGGCGGAATTGATGGAACATCTTTTTCATGTGTGTTTGAAGAGCTACTCTGAGGGGAGGAAGATAAATCCAAGTGAGGTCTTGAAGGAAGTGGAGGTGACGACGTTTCAGCCAGCATGACGATGAACACAAATAGGTGGAGAGTGGTCTGTGGTTTAAGAAGTGTCTAACATCAGTTGTTTTATTTCTGGGGCGAGAACAAAAAAAAACAAACGGAACAAAAAGATATCACGTGAAGACTATAAAATTATAAACCTATTTTATCTTGTTAATCTAACTTTCTCCTTTTGAATGGAGAGTGGGGGTAGTCAAGTATCACGTCGCTATCATCAGAAGCAACAGATCCTCGACTGAAACGAGCTGCTGTGTCGAAACCATCTGCTTTTACGATCTCGCTCGCCGCATTCTTTCTTTCGACAAACTCGGCACTTGGAATATTGCTAAAACCTTTAGTACCGAAACCATTAGTGGTAGGGTTGCCACCACCACGGCTACTTCTAAACCCCACCCTTCTGAAGGCATTTGCATCTTTTTCAGCTGTAGAGATAGCACGCGGTGAAGGGTTAACTGAATCTCTTTTGCTGTGATTGCCATTTCTTGAAGCTTCCTGTTCATAATTTCCCAAGCTATCATTTCGCCTCCTTTCCTGATCTCGAAATTCGCTGAGAGATACAAATTGCGTCTTTCCTTTAAATGCCCCCCTTGCTGAATGTGAATCATTACTATCAAAATGGCTGTTACTGAGTTGCAAATTCTCAATCCTGTTAGTGACATCTCCACTGTTGGAACTCGAAGTGACTGGAAAAACTTTCCGAAAAGTACTGGAATTGACACTAGCTCCATCAACTGTCTCCTGATTTTGCTTATTTTCCGTTGAACTATTCGCATACAGTTCGAGCAACTTTTCCAACTTTTCTAAGTTTACAGGGTTCTCAACGGCTTTTTCTATGTGCTTTTTTATCATTATCAATCGAACACCCTTGATGACTGTAGTCTCATCTTGGAAATGCTGGTTGAGTAAGTGGCAAATACTGGGATTTAGCTCATCATCTTTAAATTGTTCTCTTAATATGAGATTTTTCAATAAAACCATTCCTTTAGGAAACTCAGTGGGGGGGCTCTCAGTGAAAGTATGCATCATGGAGTTTGACTCTTTAGCACCATCGGAATGGCTCGGTGAGTTATCACGCGTCTCGTCAACTTTAGAAATCGGCAGCACCAGAGATCGCTCGTTTGATTTGGCTTTAATTTCTTCCTGTATATGAGAATCTACACTTTCCACTTCATGGTCGTCACTGGTCTTATCTAAACCGGCTTGCCTGGTTTCATCTTGATCTGCATTGGCATCCGCATTGTTCTTTGATTCTCGAGCTTTGTTATCCTTACTAGTATCATTCCTTCGTTGATCAGTGTCTGATTCTTCCTGGCTCTCACTCTTGGTAGGATTATAATTGAACTCATAAATATCGACAGTGCCATCACCATCAGTAAAAGTTTTGCATGCTTTAATTTTTTTCTTGGACTGGCTAGTTGGCTTACTGAAAACTCTCTCTTCCACAATTTCAATTTCGTCGTCGTCGTCATCCTCATAAACCAGCTCAGTTTCGTCTTTTTGAGGTTGGTTTTGGGCCCGGTGCAATTCTAGCAATATGTTTGACCAATACTTTCTCTCTTTTCTCCTTTCGTCAGCTGGAAAAATTGCTTTGGCCTGACTTTGCAGGTGCTTCTTGAAGAAACTCTCGCATTCGATGATATTGCTCAACCATTTTCTGATATTGTACAACACATGAACCCCACAATCATTGAAGTTGTTTTGGCGAGGAATCCTTGCCGATTGGAACCGAATTTGGTCTCGATTAATCTCAACATCAAATTTTTCCTTGCAATAATCAATAATGAAACTCTTGAGAGGCACGCTGACATTATACCTTTTGCTTCCCAAGGAGTCTAGCACAAATATTTCGGCATACTGGTTATTCGACTTTGTCTCTATCTCAAAATCATCAACATCAATTGGTTCACTTTCTCTCCATTTTCGTTCTTGGGCCAGTTGTAACAATCCAGGGAGGTTCCTGATAATGCAGCAATACCAATGCAGGCTTTGATTTACGGGGATGATAAGGTGCTGAAACTTCATTAGATCAAGCTTCGAGAGCCACCTTTTTATGTTGTTATAGTAGTCGGGAGTGGTTCCAGACGTCAATTTTGTGTAAAAGAAGGAGTTGAATGAATGTATTTCTGACGCCTGTACCAACCCTTTTTTTACCCCTTCCTGTATAATATACTTTAGCCCAAAGTCGATAATCACGTCATTAACCCAGTTATTGCGATGCAAAGTTCTGAAATCACTTTCATCGACAGTGAGTTCAGTACCATCATGAAACTTGTACCGCAATTCGGGTTTGAAATCGGGTGTCTTTTCAAATTGGTTGTAATCCGAGTCGTCAAAAAAATCCAAGCCTTCCCCACCACTGGTGTAATCACCGAGAAACTCAATGCCATCATCTTTGGGTTGTGAAAGTCTGGGTGAACTTCTTTGCGGTCGTTGGAACCCTGCTTTCACAAATGGGTCCGCCGATGGATATTTTGATCTATTGTAGGCTCTGTCCATCAATCTCTTTTGTGCCAGTTCAGTCAAGGTCGATTCCACTTTCACTTTCAGATTGGGGTGGTTGGTAAAGTACTGTCGGATGTCATCATCTCTACCATAGTGAGACGCTATGATGAATCTCTGTCCCAGTATTAATTGCATAATAAACGATTCATTTGCGAACGAAAAGTCTTTCAATTGAGACTCAATGTTGACAACAAATTTGTTGAGTGGTACGAGATCAAGTGAAGGGTGCTGCCACCCAATGTATATATACTTTCCATTCTGCGAAACTGCTATTTCGTATATTTTGCGATGATTTCTCTTTCGAATTTTTTGGTCATGGTATTGAAAAGACTTTAAAACATGTCGTACTTTAGGGAACTTGCACATGCTGCATTCTTTTACATCAAGCTTATTTCCATCGCAGTCTTCTACCTCTGTGAACCCAGGCTCCAGAGAAATGGAAGGTGCTGGTGACAATGAGACTGATGGTGAACCTGATTGTGAGGCTGATGGGGAGACTGAATATGAGATTGAATGTTCCAGCTCCGCAATGAGTATTGGAGATGCCGAGCCTGAGTTTGAACGAGATCGTGCCTGATCTGATGTTGGCGACAATGAATCGGGGGAACTAACCGGTAAGTCTTTGCTTATTCTCGACTGTGGAGACACTATCGTTTTTCTGGAACTTGTTTCATTAGTCTTTCCTTTTTGAAAAGCATATGAAGATTTCCGTTCAACTAATCGATCCGAATGACTAGTTAAACTGTCTAGTCTTTCACGAATTCTTGATGATTTTTCTAGTTTTTCAGAATACTTGTCATCGGTTGAATTGTCCTTCTCCTTGTTACAACGTGGACCACAGAACAGTTTATCTCTACGCATGGTAAAGTGATCGTCTTTTGTGGCGTCGTGGGAACTCGCATTGGAATGATATCTATGGTTTGACTGAAAGTGCAGCAGCGGACGTGTCACTTCGTGGTTGCCGTCACTATATATCGGTTGATTGGAAGCATTTGAGTTTCGCGTATGTGATGATTCGTTGTCGGTTTTGTCTAGCTTTATAACATCAGTCGTCCTTGCAACCAAACTATCCAATCTTTTTCTCGTTGGATCCCCAGCCTTACTAGCCCTCGATCTAGTTGTGTCTTGAAGTAGATGACCTATGCTTTTTTGTCGCGGCCTGGTATGTGGTTTTGAAGGGCTTACTGGTTCCTCAGGATCAAAGTTACGCGTGGCCTCAGTATTGGATTTGTCAGTTTTCTTATAAAGCGTGTCAACAGGCTTTGATCCATAAGCACTTGATGTCCGCTTTCGTATTAGCGATTGAAACTGCTTGTTTTTGAAATTTGAGCTGGACATCGTTTCTATTCAGTGGGAGGTATAAGGATGGGTAATTAAGTGTCAGGGCCGTACTTGTAAAGGTAAGTATACTAGCCTCAACAGCTAACGGCACTGTTGTTGAGAATATTGTTGTAACGTTCTGATGTGTGTTCTCTTTTTGGTTCCATTTTCCTGCATGGTTAGAGAAGTCCAATTTTCCTTGTTTGATCTACATCACAACCAATCGAAGTCAACCAAATCTACACCACAATATTTCTCTAAGCACTCAATATAGCCACCAATTGAGCCTTTTCCATCTATATCTGTAAAATGTTGATGAAGTCTGCCACTCTGTCTATGTATCTCATATGGTAGCGATTCACCACCTTTCTTTTCTGGTGGCAAGAGCGTCAAAATTAAAAAAAAATACAAGAATCAATCAATTACACCAGCATTCATCATCAAATAAGTATACTTCAAACAATGGGACAAGGACCATCAGGTATGCCAGGAGGTAACAACCTCAACAAAAAAAAGGATGACAAGAAAAAGGAAAAGCCAAAGTACGAACCTCCTGTCGAGTCAAGATTTGGTAAAAAGAGAAGAAAGGGCCCAGACACTGCAATCAAGTTGCCCAGCGTATACCCAAGCACTCGTTGCAAGTTGAGATTGTTAAAATTGGAAAGGATAAAGGATCATTTGTTGTTGGAGGAGGAGTTAGTATTAAACCAGGAAGCTTTCCAACCAACGGAGGCAAGACAGGCTGAAGAACGAGAAAAGATTGATGAATTGAGAGGGTACCCAATGGCAATCGGAACATTGGAGGAAATCATAGATGACGATCATGCGATTGTTTCCAGCACTGCCAGTTCTGAGTACTATGTACCCATTATGTCGTTTGTTGATAAAGGTTTGTTGGAACCCGGCTGCTCTGTTTTATTACACCACAAAACTGTTGCCGTTGTCGGAGTGTTGCAAGATGATGCTGACCCAATGGTTTCAGTTATGAAGCTTGATAAATCACCAACGGAGTCGTATGCCGATATTGGAGGTTTAGAGTCACAAATACAAGAGATCAAGGAGTCGGTTGAGTTGCCATTGACCCATCCAGAGTTGTATGAAGAAATGGGTATCAAACCCCCCAAGGGTGTTATATTGTACGGTGCACCAGGAACTGGTAAGACATTGTTGGCCAAAGCCGTGGCCAACTCAACATCAGCAACGTTTTTGAGGATAGTGGGATCCGAATTGATTCAGAAATATCTAGGTGACGGTCCAAGGTTGGTGCGTCAAATTTTCCAAATTGCCGCAGACCATGCTCCATCAATTGTATTTATTGATGAGATCGATGCTATTGGAACTAAGCGATACGAGTCTACTTCTGGAGGTGAAAAGGAGATCCAAAGAACAATGTTGGAGTTGTTGAATCAATTGGACGGGTTTGATGACAGAGGTGATATCAAAGTAATTATGGCAACTAACAAGATCGAGAGTCTTGATCCGGCATTGATAAGACCAGGTAGAATAGATCGAAAGATTCTTTTTGAAAATCCAGACTCAAACACAAAGAAGAAGATTTTAACGATCCACACATCCAAAATGAGTTTGGCCAGTGATGTCAAGTTGGATGAGATTGTCACCGGTAAAGACGACTTGTCGGGTGCTGATATCAAGGCTATATGTACCGAAGCTGGTTTGTTGGCATTGAGAGAAAGACGTATGCAAGTTAAGGCTGATGATTTCAAACAAGCCAAGGAGAGAGTCTTGAAGAATAAAGTGGAGGAGAATCTTGAAGGTTTATATTTGTAATGGAATAAAATCTGAAGTAAAACTACCATGTAAAATGTGTTTAGTTCTTCGTGCGTTGAAATGGTGAAAGAGATTGTATATGTGGTTGGTGAATAATTAATTGGATCGTAATATTTATCAATAGTCAGTTCTAAGACCAATTCACCCATTCCCCAAATAGGAAATCTAGAGTGCGGCTCATATAAATAGGAAACTGCGTGCAGCTCACATTCTAAGCATACGAACAAATTAATTAGTTATAGAATGGTTCTACTAGTTATTATAAGTCTAGAAGGTATTTAAATTATTCTAATGTACAAAAAATCCATTAATCAAAACTATATATTTGAGTAGTAATATGAGTCAACAACAATTTTGAATTCCTGAGTCTCCTTGTTGTAAGACTCGATCCGAACACCTGTCAAGTCCTTCACCACAATGTCAGCACCGGCATCTCTGACCTTTTCAGGGTTGTAAGTAGAGCAGATTCCCACAACAAGGGCCCCAGCATCTTTTCCAGCTTGAATTCCAGCGGGTGCATCCTCAAAGACCACCACTTTCGCATGGTTGGCTCCGTATCCCAAATTCTCTCTTGCATTGAGGTAACCTTGGGGATGTGGTTTTCCTTTCGTCACCTTTTCGGCCGTTATAAAAGTATCTGGTTTTTCAATGGTTAATAACTTTAACCATTTGGTTGCAAGGGGGAGGGTTCCGGAAGTAACAATTGCCCATTTTTGTTCTCCATCATGTGTTTCTTTTGAGTATCCGTCGAATTGCTTGACCAATTCCACGGCACCTGGAATAGCGCGGGCGTGGTGGCCATATGAGTCGGGTATATCTCCTTCCCACTGTGTGACTTGCTCCTCAATGGCATCTTCTGGGGACCATTTCTTGATGACATCAAAGGTACGGCATCCATGAGAAGTTCTGATGACTTCTTCAGCATCAAAGTGTGGTCTCGTTTCGGCAAAGTTTCTCCAGAATTCAGAAATGGCGCCGGTGGAGTTGACTAAGGTACCATCACAGTCGAACAAGGCTGCGTTGACGTAAAAAGTTGCTGGTGGTTGTTCTTTTGTCATTGTTTATATATATGTGTGTGTGTATGTGTATGTGTATGTGAGTGTGAGTATGTATATCGTTGATGCAGATGGATAAGGTTTGAAGAAGATGGAATTGTGTTGGGTTTTTATATTCAATTGGAGTTTTGCAATAAGTCTTTGTAAAAAGGAGGAAAAAGAAACTCTATGAGTTTCTTTTTTCTTATTTGGATTTGTGTAATCTTTAGAATGAAAAAAAGAAAAGAGATCTTTGAAAAACATTCCAGTAAAACTTTTTATCAAATGTTTTCTATGTCGTCATAGGGTAAACAACACAACAAAGCTTTAATTATACATTAGGTTGTTTATGCAACGTTTCTTTTTTTTTTTGTCTTCCCTGTCTATCGTCTAAAAATAGGATGTATTCTTTTTCCATCTATCTTTCCATCAGGGCAAAGTGCTTTGAAGATTGCTGTCATCAGTGTTGTTGGCTTCCCCTCCGATGACCATTCCTGTGTATCAATTCACTGAGTAAAGATAGGTTGTTTCTTTGTAAACTCTTCAAAACCAGCTACCTCCCTTTCCGTATTACAGGTGTTGGCACAAAGCCTATATACCACCTTGTTGTTTGTTAAAAGGCTTCTATTGTTCAGTTTGCATGTGTTTTTTAAAATTCTCCTTTCTAGCCAAGTACGATAAACTGAGTAGAGTTTACCTTACTAGATGTAGCTGCATAACGGTCGATATCCGCCCTACAGTTAACAACGCGTTCCTTCCATGCATCTTCAAGAGACCTCAGGTGTTGCTAGCTTACAATTGACTTTGGTGGTATAGGCTGCAGTTATTTGGTAGTGTGCCTTTGTTCAATATTACACAAACCTTAAAAGGCAATGGATTGTCCGCTGCCGATTTGTAAAAATTTCTTTTCTTCTTTTCTTGTCGTTTTATGAGGTTATCCGGTTACAAAGACCTAGGTCGTGTCTGGGTACCCAATATCTTTTTTAAATACAGGCTGTATAACTAAAGGAGTAAATAATACAAGAACAATAAAACCAATTGACTATTGTTAGATTATAATAACCTTGGATATGGAAAAGCTTTCTTACCACCGTGTTAATGAGACCGGATCAATGTGTGTTTCATTTCATAGACAGAGCAAATAAAAAAAAAAAAAAAAAAAAAAAAAAGAAACAATCTTAAATCCTTGAGATAAGATAACAAAATTTTACTCATTGAATGTACAAGATACACGTCTTTTTTTCTTCACCAGTAAAGTGCCCAATACACCTCGTCAACACTAACCTAACTTACACGTTCAATTTGGGGACATAGACACTACGTCATTACCCTACTACTATTTGTTATTATTAGTTACTAGAAAGGGTTAAAATGTATTGTAGGGAAATGAATCACAAAGCTACCGTTTTTTGTGTATCACGTGCAAATCAGCACATTTTATTTCCGCATTCCCTTTATGACGTAATGATACAATTTGGTAGTGTACATCAGTTCAAATAGGAAAAGCCTATACCACAACTGCACTCGTAAAAGTCTTCCTAGAACGCGGTACACGCGATACGAAAGTTTAAACGCAGTTTCTATCTCGTATCAATGAGTCGGAAAATGAAGTATAGGGAAGATTCGGAACACTGGTCCGTTCCATTTCGCAGACAACAGTCTTTGGGCCGCGACTTTTAGAGTAAATACCAATTTTGGTGAAACCCCCTTACTATACAATAAAGCCTTGCGTGGTGAGCTTAACTTTATGACATTAGCTGTTGTGAAACGTTATGTGTCACCAATGATGTTTCAAAAAAACGACTTCTTTTGTCTTTAACGTTTGTTGACAATATCTTTCTTTTTTTTTTGGCAGCAAAATGAGACAAAAATGTATGTTGACAAGTGACACTGAGGTAAATGTAATACACCTCTCTTGGTTTCTTGACGGGAACCCACCAATAGTATCTCCTACACCGTATTTAAGCTAAATATTTCAACCAACCTCTTCTTAGTCCATATGGAATAATTTGCCAAGTGCGCACGACCAACACAAAAATAGAAACAAATCAGTAGACGGCAAATCCATCAGGAGTACTATACAGCACAATACAACACTAAGACATGTCCTCCAACGTCATCACGTTAGATACAGACTCAGATTCAGATGACGAGATTGAAATTCTCGAGTTTAGAAAGATAACTCAAGATCTACTAGATAACCCACAGAGCCAGGACACCAACAACGACAAGGAGCATGCTGCATCAACTACAACCACCGAGCATAAGACGACCAAGAAACTAGCCGATATTCAATGTCCCATATGCTTTGATACGGTTGACGCTGCAACTGTGACTTCGTGTGGTCACGTATTTTGCTTGCAATGCATTGAGATGAGTATTAGTAGTTCACACGCGCGAGGCACACTGCGAATGCCGCGTGGAAGAGGAATATGTCCTTTGTGTAGGAAGGTTGTCGCATTTAAGGATACAATTGTTTTGAAGTTGAAGAAATCAGATCACAAGTTTGTGGAGGTAAAGTAACATTTTATTACAAGCCAAAGTGTTCATCATTCTAAAAAGAAGTTCTAATACATGGTCTTTGTCTTTAAATGAAGTTCATAAAGTAGGACATATTTCTCCTTATCAAGAAACTCAATGCCACCTTGTTTCTTTGTCAAGTTGGCAATGATGACATCATATATTTTAAACACCCAATTACGACACACTTCGGGGTCATCCAAGTATTCAATTGCCACCATTCTTTCCAACATGTCGCCCAATAGTTCATTCGCCACGTCCAAGCTACCTGTAATGACCTGTTCCATCTTGGCTCGATTATCAGGTTCATTCAACCCTTGATGTAGCTTATAGGCCAAGGCGAGTCGACTGAATAAAATATTTCTGTTGAGGAAATGCACGTCATCCATATTCCACTTGAATTGGTAGGTGGTTTTGCAATAGTGGATCATATATTCAACTGAATATCGCTTGAGTATAGCATCTCCTAGTGAATCCAATTGTTCGCGAAGAAACACCACGTTAGGGTACTGTGCAAATGATGCAGTGCGAGGCGAAAGCAATGAGACCTGTGCCAATTTGTACAATTCCTGATTATGAAATTTCGGCAAGGCGGGTAGTTTGAACGACAATGAATTCAACATGGGAGGTCGAAACACCTGGGAAAAGATGTTGAAGTTGATGGGTGTGGGGAATTGCTGCAAGTAGATGTCTATCTCTGGCACATATTTACCAATTAGTAAATCTGTAGTAAAGTCGGTGTTAATCCTGTGTGAAGCCACCAACTGTTGAAGAAACTTCATTATACAGTAGTCGTAGTCCTTGTCTTCTAAATAAACCATTGCCACAAATACCGACAATGGCTGCAACCCGGTAAATTGTATCGTTGCTGCATCATCCAATTGAATAAATTGCAATCCTTTACATTTGGTAACAAATGCATCCCACATGCGATGAGGATTAAACATATTCATCAATGACCATTTGAGCAAGTACTCATAAATCAACAGTTGCCCAATTTGTTCCAATGATACCAATCCTGTCGGATTGGCGAAATTTAAGCATTCCGGTTGTCTAATTGTTATTGCCGGCACTAATGAATCATGCGCCAACAACAAATGCTGTTTGTTAATCGACACTGTCAATTCATTCGGCCCGTTGTCGTTCAATTTGTAACTCCCCACGCCTAATTTGGTCAACTGATCATAGTTTATCAAGTTGAAACTCTTGAATTTAGGTCTATTACGTTTCTTTTCAAGTGCCTTTTTACGCATCTTTGTCTCATAAGAATATTCATCAACTAATTTTTCGAAACTCGATGGTTGAATTAGATCAACCACTTTTTGATTGGACTTGGTGTCGAATACATCGAAAAGAAATGTTGACCAGTCAGGCTGTTGTTTAAATGGGGTTGAAGATATGTCCTTGCTATTTTTGGAGTTGCTTATTCCTGGGATGCAGGTTGTTGGTATCCTAGTAGTCACGCTTGTATTGATGGTGGCACAGCTTTGGTCCATTGCCAACTGTGAATAATCACCTTTCTCACTCTTTTCAGACGTCAGTGGTGTCCCCTTGGCTTCTTGATTAGTCTCAAACAGTGACAAGGTTAAAGCTGGGTTTTCTACTGCATCCGATGGACCTTGCAGGGTGTCTGTATTATTCGACATCTTTCCCTTTATATCGGTGCTCTTTCCATTTGGATGACACTTCAGGCTAGATTTTAATGGCTTTGCTGTTCCTGTTGGTGTTTTCGATTTGCTTGATTTTGACAGCACCGTGACCTTTGCACTGGCACCGGATTTCTTTGAAACTGTTTCAGGACTACTCTTTTTCAACTTGTTTTTGCGGTTTCTGGGCTGCCCTGACTGTTTTGCTGCTTTACCATTAGGCGTGATCTTGCTTGTCTTTGCTTTCGTTGTAGCATTTACCATTTGCCGACTCAGAATACCCTTTCGGCTAGTTGACTCCTCCGTGGTATTTGCTTTGCGGCTTTCCCGTGGTGTAATCGCGACAGAATCCTTTGTCACTGGTACTTTCACAGTTTTCAATTGTCTCGTGATGTGACCGTAACCAGCCACGAATTGCGGTCTATAGCTTATGCATGCTGTTATAGATTTGCGTAAGAATATCATACAATGGATAATCTCTTCTGTTGGTAGGGTCGTATGCGATTATTCATTGGATTGTAATGTGTCACAGCTGTCTTTCCACCATCCGAAACCAAATTGATTCTTCTCTAAAGAGAGAAAAATTATATTATTTCACATTTGGTAGTTTAGCAAACACATTTACAAAATGAAATGGCAAAAAGCTCTATACATAGTAAGTAAATTATTATTGTATCGTAATATGTATTATAAGTTGACCCTCGCTTTCCTCGTCCGCCCTCTATACATTAACCACTAACCATAGAAAAACTCTTCACTAGTTTTATTCTATTTGTCCTTTGTGTGGGGCAGATGGAAAACAGTCACACTGCACACAGTTTGTGCAACCGCAAGTCAGTTCTAAGACCAATTCGTTCGGTCCATAAAAAGGAAACCTAGACTGCGGCTCATATTCTGAGTATACGTGAGTAGTAAATAATACGTTGAAAGCTTTGTTGTGTGTATGTTTAGTGGTCTATCAGTGTCGTAAATTATTTCCTTTTTTCTTTTGCAACCGCGACACGACATTTCAACTTGAGATGCCATCAGAAAAATTTCATAGAAAATCAAAAAAACACCACCACCACCACCACCACCATCACTCGTTTTTCCACCCAAAGATTATGCTGTCGCCACAACTTGCAGACCAGTATCCTATCCTATCACTTCCTCGTGTCAAAGATGTGCCACTCCCGCAAAAACTAGTCTTTCCTCAACCCCGTCTGGCTGATGTGTCGTCCATCATCGATATAGGTGTCCTGAATTCAATGCTTGCCTCTTACATAACCAAACCCAGTCCGAAATTGATTTGGTCGTACTCAATCAAACCCACGGTTTCAGTCGAGTGTATTGATGTATGGCAAGCCAGCCCTCAAAAGAAATTATACGTTGTTGGACTTCAAGAACGGAAGAAGTCCAGAATCTTGGTGGTGGAAACTGGAAATGAAAAGACTGAGGATGGCAATTTCCTAGTAAGTACAACTAGTGAAAAGGAGCTTAGTTTAAAGAGTGGCAGTAAAGCTGTTGCTGTGAAGTTTTTATCTGAGTCAGAAATTGCTGTTGTTTATCAAACGGGATCAGTCGATATTGTCAAGTATGGCGAGGAAATATCCTTTGGAGCCACACATCAGGGTGAAGGCAAGGCCATTTACACCACATTCATTACCGATTTAGATGATCTTTTGCTATTGACTATATCGCAAACGGAAACATCATTAACCTACAACCTCATTTCAATAAGTGCATCCAAAATCATCCCGATCCAATCACACCAAACTGCGTTGATTCACGCTACATTTGCCTACAATTCAGGCATATTATACCAGTACCATGATGGCGTTATTGATGTCATACCAATCACTAATTTCCACATCCAAAAGACGGTTTCAGTTTCACCAATAATTCAAAGTGACGAACTAGTTTCTATTGCATCACCGGCCCCTGATCGGATCTTATTGGGAAACGCCAACATGATTTACCTTTTAAACATCAAGTTTGAAGCTATATTAGCAGAGTTTAAATCAGTTTCGAGCTCATCAAACCCAGTTCCCGACAAAGTCTACATTAACCAAGTGGCACCAGTTAAAGGCGCATCACAGTCGACGCAAACAACAAGGGCGTACTATGTCAATTTAAAAAACAAGGACAACAATGTCTATTTGAATGTAGTTGATGTCAATGTTGGTTTAAATAAGTTGAATGAGTGTCTTGGTAAATCAATTGAAAAAAGTGGACATGATCTTAACCAAGTGGTTGACTTGTACAACAATGTCGAAGGAGTTTCATCCACTGGTGATGAGCTTGACCAAGTTTATCAAAGCTTGAAACAGGCGCATGATGCAAAGGATTTGAACAAATGGGAATCCATACTTATTCCCTATTTGAAAAACCACAAAACATGGGATCAAATTAAAAAATCAAAACCGAAATCGAAAACATATCAATTCAAGGAGTTTGATGTGGAAAATGATCGTATTGTTGATATCAATTTTATCAATTCCATATTCGATCTCATTTTTACCACAAACCCCTTGCTGTTCAAAGCTGACGGGTTTATCCCGGAGTACACCTTGATGTACTTGCTCACTAATCCCATCTATCCAAAAGCATTCACTAGCAACCTCATCCAGCTTTTGCACCGCACTGGAAACATCACGCTACTCAAACAAGCAATTAAAACATGTGCCAACATTCCCTTGGGAGACTTGCTTCACGAGTTTATCACAATTGGTTTCCATGATGGTGATATGGATATCTTTACCGAGTTGGTTAATCGTATAGTTTCCGATTTTGCCGTTACTGAGATCACCACCAGTTTGAAATCAGCTATATCCCAGTACTCAACCGACATCATTGCATTAATCAACAAGATTATATCAACATCGAGTCACAAGGGTTGGGTTCTAATTGAAATACTAGTTGACATCAATGGCTTATTCAACTGGAGTCAAGACAACGTTTCGCGGTTAAATCATATAATCGATACCAACTTGGCTCAACTCGATATAAATTCTTACAACTTGACATTGATTGATCAAGTCCAATTGAAAAAGAATCAATTAAAGAGGAGTAAAGGGTCGTCGGATGACGGTGTGTTGACGATTACTGATCAAACCCAATTGAACAAGAAGGTGGACTCTGATTTGAATGAAAAAGTGCCATTATATTCTATAGAGAGATTGGAGATATAGAAATATTGTTAGCTTACGTATGCGATGTCCATGATTAGGTGGTGAGGCAAAGCTTTGCCTCAAGTAAAGTGGAAGGATACAGTCTGTATACCTATTGATAATAGAACCACCAATGAATCTACATTATTTAGTCTTCTTCTCTCATTTATGTAAACCCCTGACTTCACTCGATGCTAAAGATCTGCTTAGTGGTCTACAGCAGGACCAAATGTGAAGGCTGCAAAATATGGCCTATGTCTATAAGAGAAATGGTAGCGTTTTGTCAACCCTTCAAAGAAAAAAATTACAAAATCTCATTACAAAACCTATTGCTCTGCAATTACACACTGCTTTACGAAACCAGCGTAATCGAAAATGTCCACCACCGCCAAAGGAGCATACAAAACAGCTCTAAAATCAATAAACACTGCATTCAAAAGCGATACTCCGCTTCTCGCCGCTGCCAAACAACAAATCAAACAACAAATATATGCCAACCAGCACCTCACCGACAAAACTGAATTAGATGAGGCGATAACCAAACTCAACGAAGTATCCAAGTTTATATTACAGAATATCGTACAGGGTCAATTACAGAAGGATGGTCGGTATTTCTTAAATTTCCATGAAAAGACGGAGTTGGGCGATAATGAAACAATAAAGCAAAAGAAGTCGGAAATGGGATCTCTTAGTGGAGCCAAAGGAAGTCGCATAAGAGCAAAAAAGTGCAGCGAATGAGATAAATAGTTTTGAGCCAAGTGTGATTTTATGTGTGTAGGTTTGTATGTATATAGATATTTCTGAGTCAGAAAGAAAAAGAAAAAAAACGCACAGTTGAAAATGAAATGAATCATCACTATTTATCCTCTTCCACAATTCACAATTCGCACATGCCCCAACCCGACGAAGCAAGAAGAGACGTCCTAATCTCAAAAGCTCTCTCATACTTGCTCCGACACGGAGCAATCAAGGAAAAACTAACCATCAACGACCAAGGCTACATCCCCATTCCTCAACTTCTAACTCATCAACGCTTAAAATCCTACAAAACGACACGCCAAGATCTCGAACGAATCGTAGCCAACAACGACAAACAACGGTTCAAAATCGATCACGAAAACGATTTAATCTGTGCCACCCAGGGCCATTCGATCAAACAAATTGCCGGTGAATTGCAATTGATGAGTCGCGATGAGTTGAAAGAGTTACACATTTATCATGGCACATACAAGAAGAAACTTCTTCTAATCCAACAACTGGGGGGCCTAAGTCGAATGAATAGAAACCATATTCATTTCACTTGTGATGAGTATCTGGCAATTTCGGGAATTAGGAAAAATGCCAATTGTTTAGTATATGTTGATGTGGAAAAGTGTGTTGATCAAGGACTACAATTTTACAAAAGTGACAATAATGTTATCCTTTGTTCTGGTGATGAAAATGGAATAATTGGATGGGACTTGATTGAAAAAGTGGAGGATATATCTAAAGAAAAGACGTAGGGGTGATTATACAGAAATTTGTCGCAAGTTATAAACACACGACACAACACGACACAGGAACGCGTCTAGAGATCAAATTATCACATTCTCTCTAAAATCGAAGTAAGCACAGTTGACTCTCTCCTCTGTAATATGCACGAAATGAGTCAAATTGAGAAAGTCTATGATGGTCTGTCCTTTGTATATAATTAATTCTAAGACAACACGTCTAGAACTGTGTTATGTTTTTTCTTTTTCTTGACAACACCTTCCGACTTTGGTATTACATAGAGTCAACGTAAGAAAACACCTGAAATATTAGTGTTGTTGTGTCTTCTAGAAGGTCTTACTATTTGACGAGTAAGATTCTTTCAGACGATGAAATACATGAGCTCTAACACAGGCTGGTTTCTTTTTTTCTTCTTTTACTTTTCCCCTTTAGGGCAAATTATATTAGACTAATTTTCAAAAGTGTCACTTGAGAATGTAAGCGAGGTTACCGAACCAAACAATAGAAGGGCTAGACTAGACAACTGCACAATCTTCGGCCATCTTAATCCTATATCAAATACGTTTATTTTCAGGGGCACATTCGTCTAATCCAAAGGGCGTGTGATAAAAAAAGGGGAGAGGAAGGGAGTTTTACAATAGAACGAAGAACCGTTTTTTAGTGAAAGACAGACAAGGTACGAAAGTTACAAATGAGAACCGAAACTATTCGTGTCTTTTCTTGTTCTCGTATTGTGTAGAAGTAATATCCGAGGCGGGATATTGTGGAAAACAATACAAGTACGAAAATCATTTTGGTTCCTGAGTCTTGCAAAGAAAGAGACTAAAACAACAATATAAAGATCAGCACCAAAATTATATCCATTTTAGGTTGTTTAGGTGTTTTACATTCTTCATCCAAATAGAATTTTTTCATTACATCTGGAACTCAAATGTGGAAGTAAAAAAAAGTGGTCTGATTGTAGTTGTTCTACTCGAGAATGTTCAACAGACTTGAGTTGAAACTAGCCCCTTTCCCATAGACAACACCTAGGAAGCGATTTGTAAAGTTAGATGTAATGGTTCCTTACTCCAGATAACAACACTCCAAAAATTGTTCTACGATCATCGTTATGTGACGATTCTTTTTTATTTTAGTGGCAGATCATTATTCATAACCCACCCCCTCCAAATATTGAAAATGTGAAGCTTTTCTTGTAACACGCGTTGTGTTCTACAACAGCCGAATGCTGCTGACTAGTGATGCAACAGACAACGGACAAAACTTGAAGGAGTTGAGAGTGGAAGCTTTACTACGCTGTTGGACTTTTCCAATGTACTTTTCTCGTTGTTGTAATCACCTAAATTGAACCCTTAAAGAGAGACACAGAATGAAAAGTCTTTTGACGTTTTGTTTTCAGCTTTTCTTTTTTTTTTCTTTTTGCTCATCTTTGTGACATGCCCACAAGCCCTTTTCTTTGAAAAGTTTCGGCTGTCGACTGCCTTTTTTTAACGGATCTAGATCCGTTTTAATAGAAAATAGAATCTAGACCCACATATCGAGTCTGGATATGTAGCCAATGGCTCACATTGTGGATATGAAACAAATCAAATAATGTAATAGCTACACACCCACACATTAATGACTGTTTTTCTATTCCAACAGTTCCGAGACGGCAGACGTATAAACTCCTTCTTTAGAGCTTTGGGTTCTTTATTTTTTTTCAATTTCCCTTTAACGCCGGCAAAAGTACGGAGTTTAATTATTTATTTTTAACTCTTTTTGCGTCTTTTGCGCAAATTGTCGGATGAGCAAAACAAAAAATGAAAAATGAAAATCTTTTTTATTTTATTTTCCTTTTCTTTTTTTTTTTTAATTTTAATTTTAGAACCGCCTTCGCCTCAATTTAACTTCCCATCGACCAAAAAAATAGATCTTTCTCTTAATTAAGTGGAAGAGACTAAAAATAATCGTCTAGAATATTCTACAAACAATAAACCGAAACCTATTCTTTAACGCTTTTGAAAGGAAATGAGATGAAATGAGATGAAATGAAACGGGGCAAAGTGATGGCGAGATAAGGAAAGAGTGACATCCTTTATATCCTGGACTTTTTGACGAACCCTGTGGCAAAGTCTCTAAGATGCCACAGTTTCCCAATCTGGTTCTTGGCGTGACCAATCGTAAATTAAAAGAAAAGAAAAGTAAAAAACAAAAAAGAAAAGTGTAATGGAGGGGTGAGGTGGGGTGGAGTGGAGATGAGGAAAGAATTGGGGGTCATATCGTTTCCAGATTCAAGAAACAAACAGAAAGATACAATGACATTCTCTCACTTTACTTTACTTTACTTTACTTCACTCCCAACAGTGTAAGAAGGCAATTACATCTCATTGTGTACTGTTGAACCTTTCTGTTTATGCATACAGCTTAGCTTTGCTTTGCTTTGCTTTGCTGTTGTTGTTGTTGTTGTTGTTGTTGTTGCTGTTGCTGTCTTGATTTGGCTTTGCGATATGCATTGTATAGCAATCGGATCTAGAACCAACAGAAAAATAAAAAGTTTCAGCGCGTAAATCCATTTTACTTTTGCAATAAATCTTTTCTTTCTGTGATTCAATTTTTTTTTGCAATTCACCACTGTAACACTAACACCTTACTCATGCAATGTATAATGTCTTATATTTCTATTTATACGTTTTTAAAAAAGAATTACACTTTGAGTCAATACAATTTTACGACTTCATCCATTTTTATTCTTTCTATTAAGTCAAAGAATTTATATATAGTCTCCGTTTTGCCCGTTTGGGGATCTTAAATTGCACTTTCTTTGGTGAAGTTCAACCTTTACACTATTCCTATTTGACACTATCATCATCATTAAAAGATAGAGCAAACCACTAGATCCCTTTTTTTCTGTTTGGTAGGTACATACACAGACACTACCCCTTGCAGATCACCTTCCTTTCCACCGTTACCACGATAGCCAATACATTTAAACGTTCATGTACGTGGAACATCGAAGTCAGATACAACAACCTACAAGCCATACCGTTCATGAGTCACTACCACATAGTTTTAGACACAGCAGTACCACCACCACTACTAATGCTGCTCCCACATATCATCCTATAATGTACCCACCGCCTTCTTCTTCTTCTTCCTCTTCTTCAACTTCACCAAAGCCATCTTCACCAAATAACAACTTACCTAAACTACAAACATCAGGTTTTACCAACTACCAACCGCTGCATGCATCTGCCAGCACCATAACTCCATCATCATCTGCAACAACACATTTACACCCATCTTCTGCAACTTCTCAAGCATCGCCCCTGAAAACATCACCCATTTTAGACTCAGATAACAAGATATGTCAGTGGTATTGTTGTTCTTGTGGACAATCGTATGGTTCAGTATTGTACAAAGACGACTATATCCAGCAAGAAGGGTTTATCGAACGTCCTGAAGCGACAAGTACTTATCGCACTGAAAAACCACCTACTCAATCCACCCGCAATTATATATTTGACAGTCTAAAATATTATAGCCAAGTTGTTTATCGAGATCATAAACATGTGTTGTCAAATTCACCGACATTGGTTAAAACTGATAATTACTTTGAATGTAAACAGGGGCAGCCAAACAGTCACCCACACCTGCAAGAGCAGAAAAAGCAGACAGACCAGTCAGAGGACATGGATTGTCCCCAAAGCCCCAAACTAAACCCCCACACACCGCTAATATCACCCCTACATTTAGACTTGAATAGTAATGCCAATAGCTTGATTGAATATCAAGATAGAGCAATATTGAGTATCCCTAATAGATTTACCTGTCATAGGTGCAACCACATGATGTGTCCTTATTGTTTGAAGTTGAGATTAAAGGATATATAAAACATACAGTGTGGAAGAGCTCACTTTTGGTACCCATTGATGAAACCATTTTGTAGCCACACTATTGTTGGGACAAGTTTATGTTTGGACGGTTTACTAAGAATGACCCACACACAGAATCCATTCGATTCCATTTCACCACTACCTTTTCCACCCTTCATGGCCTTGCTGGGTTATATAATTACACACGTTTTGCACCATTACACTTTGCGAGACAAAGCTTGCATTTTTCATTTTCCATTTTCTATTTCTCCATAGCACATAGTTCCACCTTTTTTTGTATTATCTACATATATTTAAATAAGGACTTTTGAATTACTTATTTCGAAACGTTGAATATTTATTATTACATTGCACTACACTATAGACACTCTCTCCTTTCGCCTCCCTCGTTTCTTTACTTCCTAATGATTGACTTCCGATTCAACCATTTTTGTTTATTCTTCAAAACTTTGCCTTCTCCTCGAGGCACAACTTTAATCGCCGCACCAAAAGTTTGCGTCTTCACATAAACAGGACCTTTCTTGACCCCATTAGTTTTGCTCTTTTTCAACTCACGCAATCTCTGTTCAATTTGTTGCTTCTTCAGCAAATGAATGCCAGTGGATGCATCATCGAGCCTGATGTGTTTGGGTCTCACTTCCACAGCACTAGGTTTCTGAATTATTGATTCAATGTCATCGGGTAAAAATTCTGGCAATTTATTCTTTTCATCGATGAAGTTTTGCTTTTTGGCCAATTCCTTCTGTTTCTTGTCCAATTGTTGCTGTTTAAAACGCTCGTCCTGCAATTTCCTTCGTTGTTTGGCTTGTTTTTCCAACTCAGCTTGTCGTTGTTTCTCTTGCTTCTGTTTTGCTATGAGTTGCTCCTTCGCAGAACTAGTAGATTCCTCTTCTGGTGCCTCATCTGAGTCTGAGTCTTCCTCCTCATTCTCATCCTCATTCTCATCCTCCCCCTCCAATTCACCAAGAACATCTTGATCTTCAATCTCCTCCAACTCCTCATTAGCTATACTCTCTCCATCCTCGTCAAATGTAATCTTCTTTCTACGTTTGGCTTCATGAGGTTTAGCATAGGTGTCGTCGTAACCAAGAATATTCTCCGACGACACATCATCTGGATTGTTTAAAATGCCATTATCGTGTGAATGACTCGTCTTGTGTAGTTTACTCCTTGTCACAACCATAGCTTTATTAAAGTCGCTTTGCAAATGTTTGTAATAAAGAGCGATGACTGGCAATTTTGTGAAGCAAAAGAAGAGTAAAAAGACGCTACCATTACACCTTAAAGTTCCTTACGCTTTTCTATATGTATTCATCTACTTACTCCTTTTAGTTTAATTTGCCTAACAACAAGCATGTTTTTATAAACAGCTTCATTCAACATGCGTAATAATATCTCCTGAATTTCTCCTTCATACGAGTAGGAAATAAATACCTCTTGCAATATTCCTCTTATATTGGACAACTTGGCAACATTGGCATCATCATTGGAATAATTTTGTAAAAACTTGGTAAATATAGTCGAGAATGACTGCTCATCTTTCGAGCTTGAGAGCTTGTAATCACTAATCTTTCGAAAGCAATCTTGAATGCAACCATTGAAAAAGTCGTGGGTGGGAGGTGCTGCTGCATTTGCAAGGTCAACTAAAGACGTAATCAATCTCAACCACAACTTCTCATTCACTGTTATTCCATCGGCGGTTGTTTTGTATGTTGCCGGATCCTCGCAAATCGTACAAGCAAGATCCACATAGGATTCACATTCATCTTTGGATGCCATATCTTTCTCCAGTTTCAAACGCTCAATGATGACCAGCACCGCGTCTTCAAACTTGTGTTGTTGAGATAGTATAATCGCCTGGCCGTCAGTAATGTCATTCTCCTTCAAAAGAGTCAAAATGTTGTCGTCCCCATTGATCTTGAATCTCTTGACAATGTCAATCACTGAACTTTTATCAAATTCAATACACAATCGGATATATTCGTAAAGCAACTGATTGGAGTTGGGCCCTGCCTCAAATAGCTTAGACAAGTAGCGATATTTTACCGCATCGTCACTCACATTTAGTATCTCCTTGTGAAGATGAGGCGCAAACCGCTGAATCGATGCAAAGGAGGTGTCAATATCTACTAAAACAAGCTTGGCAAAGTTTGCCTTCAACACTCGCACAAAGTTGATTTTCTCGTTAACATCTTTACTCTTGGTGAATGCATCCACAACTATAGCTTGAAATTCCGACATGAATCCTTCTTCATTTACATCTTTCAACAACAACAGTTCCAATGCATTTGCATACTTTTGCTCCGATATGTATAGCTTAACCAATACGTTGTAAAAACCTCCCATCTGTAATTTTTCAACAAAGTGATCGTCTTCGGGTAAGTACTGCGAAGTGAGGCTCTGTAATGCCAACTCACAATCCTGAGCAATTTCAGGGTCCTTGTTGGAGCACAACCGGTCTATTACGGTATCCAATGTAGATTCTGCAAGTCTGATAAACTGAGGATATTTGGGGTAATTCCTAGCAATAAATATCGAGAGCTGACATCCGTCATATGGAGAAAATTCATTTGCCTCATACAAATCCAAAAACGCATCAACCAAAAACTGTCTACTAATCCTCGTGTTTTCATTGAGAAACGACGACTCAAAAAATTCATTCATGGCCGAAAGCAACTGGAACGAGTCCTGTTTGAGAAAAGTGTATAAATATGGGAATATAGTGTCATCATCAAGAGCGTGAATTAGTTTGCCATTGCGGGTAATGGGTCCACTTGAGAACAAAATGTCACAAATGGTCTGTATTGGCTCTTCATCGGCAATAAATTTGTCGGTTGGATATTGTCTACTCGTTAAGATAAACGATATGTAGGTATATGCTTTGAATGCATTTTCAGAATGAGCAAGTTGAGGATCCACAAAGTCTTTTATAAAATCCAACAAGGGTGTTTCGTAATCACCTAAAAGATAGTTCCAGATGTAAATCAAGCATTCGCGCAAATCATACTTTTTACACAACTGGATCGTCAAATCAATGTCGAGGCTTTTTATATCCAACGTGCATAGGATATCTGTCAAAAGGTCACCATTGGATGCGTAATACTCCACCAACCGTTTCAATACTACTGGTGGTAGGACTAATAGTGACTCTGATAAAATAAATGGCTCCAAAGTTTGGAAGTAGACTCGATCATTGTCAACAATGAGAAGCAACTCCTCCAAAATGTCCGTATACCCAACATAAGCAATGATAGACAAATACTTTTCCAAATACTTTGCAGGGTCGATCGATTGCAAATGCAGTAACGACTCCTTCATAATTTCAATCAAATAGGGCCGCACCAATGTAGATCTCTTAGTCTTATCGACTGGTAATCCAACGGCCACTAACTTGCCTTCTGAATTGGTATTGTAATATTCGTCAGCTATTTCCAATGCTTCAAAATAGTTTGAGGTCGAGATTTTCTCCAAAAGAATATCGGCCCAGCTTAATTGCCGTCCAAGGAAAAGCTTTTGCTCGTCTAGTAGTATAAAGCATCGTTTAGCTGAACTCACTTGCTGATACCCTCTCAATTCATCCTCTCCAATAATATCAAGTGAACCTCCGTCGTAATAGAATGTCGTCATCTTTTCACCTGTGAAAACACAAACCACATCAGACTGTATCCATTTGATTTCGCTTACATTCCCCTCAAGGTTCCTTTTTGTCGTCTTGATGAATGGCAATTTTGGTACAACCTTATCTTTATCCTTGGCATCATTGACCACTTGTAAAAAGTTTGATGGGAAAACTTTATTGTTCAACTCCAATATCCCCAACACGTTATTCCAGCTGTAGGCGAGTTTGGCATTACTAACCCCATTCAAGGTTTTAACACATGGAAACCATGATAATGCAGTGACATTTCCTGAATTTTTGACCCCGATCTTATACTGTGTCGTCAAATGTGACAATGCTGGATCGTTCAACGATGTGGTTGAGTGTATCGAAAGAACATCACGCGTCATCAACGTAAGAACACCCATTCCATCGGTCACCTGATGCGAGGAACCTATTGGTAACATCCTCGAGCTTTGAATCTTACCCTCCATGGTGAATAATCTTTCACTGAAAAAGTATACGTTACGCAACTTGCGAACTCCATTGTGCTTTATAACCAAGCCAGAATCATCTATACTTATGAGATTATGAGTTTGCAGTTCGACAAATGCTACAAAGGTGATGTTGTGATTCATTGGATGTCCGTCTTTAGAGTTGGGATAGATGGTGAAATACGGCTTGGCTAATTCCGATTTTAATTCCCATAGTCTAATTGCGCCATCTCTGAATCCAGCTGCAAAAAACGACGAGTCTGAAGCAAATGTCATGTAGGATATATCTCCCTGTTCTGGGCAGTCTAGGGTAAATTGAACATCTTGGTTGTAGTTAAAGATTACGATTTTCCCACTCGTAGTTCCTAGTGCAATGTATATAGCATTGGACTTTACTTGAATGACCTTTCCATATGTACTCTCAAAGTTTAGCGACGTGGCCATATTGTTAATTTCAGACAACTCTGACCACTTGAATAACTTACTCACTTGCGGTGACTCGCTTCGTTGTTGTCGCAAGTTGATACTACTTCGATATGATCGTAGTGCCAAACTGGTCTTGGTTGTTGATCTATCATCGAATCTTCTTTTGTAGCCAGTGCTAACTGATGACGAATTGTGGGATGATATGCTCAAGGAAGGGGACCGCAAGGATCTTGTTGCGAGATCATACAATGTAAGGTGGTCGGACGCCATGGCGGTTGCAG
This sequence comes from Lodderomyces margitis, assembly GCF_024628925.1. Lineage (NCBI taxonomy): Eukaryota > Fungi > Ascomycota > Pichiomycetes > Serinales > Debaryomycetaceae > Lodderomyces > Lodderomyces margitis. The sequence continues at coordinate 56,481 of NW_026261820.1, forward strand.
CAGGGGCTTGACATTAAACAACGAAAAAAAAAATAAATGAAAACAGAATCTGACTTCAGCTGCATATCCACTAGATGAACTTATCCTTGCAAGACCCCTTTTCAGTAGCAAAGGAGTTTCCTGAGAACCTAACAACCAACCTCAGTTACGGACACTCGGTTGCTATTCAATTCAACCATAATGGGGATTACCTAGCGTCAGGTCTTTCGGATGGATCAATAGTCATATACGAAATGGTATCAAGTGGCATAATAGCGCACATTACCGAAGACTGCCACGTACGACCGATAACATCAATTACATGGTCCAATTGTGGACGGTACTTGTTGACCTCATCGCAAGACTGGTATTGCAAGTTGTGGGATTTGAGCTTGATCAACAGTGGTACTTCTCCTGCTATACGACAGGTTAAATTCGATGGACCTATATGGCTGTCTAGTATCCATCCAGAGAATCATTTCAACTTTGTTGCGTCTTTGTTTGACGATTCGCCTGTGTATGTCAATTTAGAAAGTGAAGAACCGCAGGTTCAGAAATTGAGAACAGACCCGTTGGAAAATGAAGAGCTGGAGGCTGATGGTGAAGAGCCGAGAAAGAGGAGGAAGCCCAATGACAAGCATTACACCTTGGTCACAACGTTCACACCCGAAGGGCAGTACATCTTTACTGGTACTAGCAAGGGCTGGTTAAACATATTCAGAACCAAAGATTTAAAATTGATCCACTCGAATAAAATTGCAAATTCCAATATAAAGAATATTGCTATATCACTCAATGGACGGAAGTTGGCTCTAAACTTTTCTGATCGTATAATTAGACAGATTAACCTTCCTGACTTGATTAATGACGACGATTCAGCTGAGTGGGATTTCGAAGTTGACCACAAGTACCAAGATGTGGTTAATAGGCTACAATGGAACGCCATCTCATTCAACCACAATGCCGAATTCTTGATCGCTTCAACCCATGGTCAATCCTCGCACGACTTATATCTTTGGGAAACATCGATGGGGTCATTGATTAAAATCTTGGAAGGGTCGAATGAAGAGTTGATTGACGTCAAGTGGAATTACAACCGATGCAAAATTGGATCAATAGGACTTGATAGTGGGATTATATACATTTGGCTGGTTCAATTTCCTCAGAAATGGAGTGCTTTAGCGCCCGACTTTGTAGAAGTCGAGGAAAATATAGATTATGTTGAAAAGGAAGATGAATTTGATATTCTTGATGAAACAGAGTTGAACAAAAAGAGATTAGAGGATGAAGTGATGGATATTGACGTGATAACAAAGGAGACCACCGATGCTAGAGGATTCGATATAACACAGGAGTCCTTTATCATTCCAATTGACTATGGAAAAGAATTGTATAGATGATTATAAAAAGGGCCAAGTGAATCAAGGTTTCATGCATAGACTAAAAGTGAAGTCTTGTAGAGAAACGCGTAGTCATTCATAAGCAGAATCATTGGCGCGCTTTGGATAAGGAAGAGGGGCATTAGTTGTATAACAGATTAAATTCGTGAGTGGCTTGATCAGAAAGACGGTGCTTCTATATCCTTTAATCCGCTCCTCAACTATCCCATGTATATTCTCTTGTCATTCTCTACCACCTCCACATCCTCTTCCTGCTACTGATCAGTTGAAACGCGGCGTTTAGAAAACACGGCGGGTAAAAAACAATGCTACCAAGTGCTTTGTTTTTGTTTTGAAAAACTTGAGAAAACAAAAAAAACAGCAAAAGTAAATATACAAAATATATTTATATTTATCACGCTAAAAGAAGGTGTCTAAAGCACAAACAACGTCAGGACTTATAACGCATATCTGTGTGTTTTATCAACTGAACGTCTCATCAACAATAGCATAGAAGTGTTTAACCAAGTTTTTGAACCATTCGCATATACTTCACGCAACAACCTGTTTGAGACCTCCAATTAGTCAACAAAAGAAACAAAAAAAAAACAAAAAAAAAAACAAAAAATTGTCTTTCCACGGGTCAAAATATCAACACAAACAACTCAGACACTTTCACACCCACACGCAAAGACTGTACACTATCAAGCCACCTTAGCTTATCAACTGCAGACATATTCATCCAACTGTAACCGCGTTTTCAACAAGAGCTACCTTTTTCAATTATGTCGTCGTCTACAGTTACTCCCAAGAAACGCCTGATAGACAATTCAGAGCCTCATTTTGAAGACCCACAGGAGATGATTAACGCGGTGATATCTACGTTACAGTGCCCTGAGGAGAAAACTACAGTTTCAGAAACGTATGCTAATGGAAAGAATAACGCTACTGAAGTACAAGCTTATGCCAAAATTGCCGGTAAAGATTGGACTTTTTTTGTCAAATCATTGGCAGTTTCTATAGGAAGAAATACTGAAGTGGCTAATGGGTCCGGTACGTACAATGGGCCTCTAATCGATATCGACTTAGGACCAGCCAAGATTGTCAGCAGACAGCATGCCACTATTACGTATAATTTAGACTTGAGATGTTGGGAGTTGAAAGTTTTGGGTAGAAATGGAGCTAGGATTGATGGTCAAAAGATAAATGTAGGCTCACTGGATGTCAATGCATTGCATTCGGGAGCTATTTTGGATGTTGGTGGGACACAAATGATGTTTATATTACCTGATGCCGCGCCAGTAGTTGCCCCCAAGATGTTGGAAAAGGCTCTTTCCAAATATAATGATCAAATCAAGGGCAAGCGTCAACGTGCATTTAGCTCAGGATCGAATAATGGAGGAAATAGGAGTTATCATGTGTATGAAAACATTCAGTTGAACCATTCACCAAGCTCAGTGTCAGCAACCTCATTGCAACACAATTTGGATGAAGATTTATCGAAAGAGGAGTCGAAGGATATTAAACCACCTTATAGTTATGCCACTATGATTACCCAGGCCATTTTGTCGGATCCTCATGGAGTCATGTCACTTTCGGATATTTACAATTGGATTTCTGACCATTATGCATATTACAAGTATTCCAAAACCGGTTGGCAGAACTCTATTAGACATAACTTGTCCTTAAATAAAGCGTTTGATAAAGTCCCTCGTAAGCCAAATGAGCCAGGAAAGGGGATGAAGTGGCAAATCAGCGAGTCTTATAAACAAGACTTTCTCAACAAGTTGAACGATGGAACTCTTTCAGGATCGAGAAAGGGGTCCTCGGTATCGCGTCAATTGAGTTTACATTTGGCAACACATAAGCATTTACCAGATACAGAACATCCCTCAGTTGATCCATCGGCTAATCAATTCTCACAACAGCGGTCGTTTGAACAACGAAAATTGTCTGAAACACAACGTCAACCACTAGAATCCTTTAATCATCAACGATCTGACTCAAAAAACTTTCAATTCAACAATATACCAACCAATCCGTTACAATACCAAGGACAACAGAATGCATATATCCCTACTCAAGGTCGCCCATTTCCTTACCAGCCTTCCAATCAGCCTCATCCACAACAGCAGCAGCAGCAGCAGCCCCTAATTTACCCCCAACAGCAACAAATACCCAGTTATCCAATCAGCGGGTTTGGCAATAACTTGGCATCTCCATTGAGACAACCACAGCAATTGAGCCAGCAACCTCCACCGCCACCACCACCACATGACACTACAAAATTACACAAGGCAGCACCACCACCAACAAACCCAAACATTTTTGGTTTACCCATGCAAAATAACAGCATTGACGCAAAACCTAACTTACATTCTCGGACATCATCCTACACCACAACAAACCAATTGCCCGATTTGTCACAGATGCATTCGTTTGCATCCAATCAAAACGACTCATTGACTTCAGTGGCTCCATCGGCGGGCAACACTACGTCTGACATGTTGTCATTCACCAGTCCGAAAAAGATTTCTGCGTTGGTAGCATACACGCCTGAACGTGGTTCAAAAAAAAATGCGGTAGGAAATAAACCCCAGAAGCAACCACAAAATCAACAAGGCCAACAACAACAACAACAACAACAACAACAACAACAACAACAGACACTGTTGCAACCTCCAGCGCAAAATTCCAACCAGACAAGTCCAGCATTTTGGAACTTTGTCCAATTTAGCACTCCCAATGGACAAACTCCTATTCGAAAAAACAGCAATGACAGTGATGAGCAAAACAATGGCAGTCCCACTATGAACCGGAAAAGCCACAAGGGAGTCAATGTTAAAGAGGAAGATTCTCCTTTTAAGAAAGACCATGATCAACAAGCAGGAATGGTTGATTCGTAAGAGACGGTTTACAGGGACATTTGTTTACTTTGAGCAATAACAAAATAGTTCTTTTTTATTCATTTATTTATACATTGATTGTCTATATTTGTGTATATTTTTTACTAATTAAAAAGATGAACGATTTCGAACATCATTCAATTTCTTTTCAACCTCACCCACCGATTTGTTTAATCGCTTGGCAATGGTCAATTTAACATCAAGCGGTAAATTCAAATACAATTCCATAAAATCACCATCAAATACATTCTTTACTGGATTGTAATAACTTCTCAACTTAGCATGGTTTTTACCAGCAACATTCACCTGATCGTTGTATGCACTTATTGCCAACTTTAAATTATGCATCAACTCAACCTCAGTCTTGGATATCAACGGTATTAGCACGCCAATAGTTCCAGTAATACCGGTGTATATAATGCACTCTTCTCCACCCAAGTTGAAGGAACCCAACAGGAACGAGGTGATTATATCGGGAATGTAGTACTGGCATAAAGTTTGCAATTTAAACACACACGAATTCAAATTGGGCGAATCTCTCGCCGTTTGTTTCAATACCGTCCAGTCTTGGTCAACTTGTCTTGATTGCTCGCGATCCAATCTTGACACAAATATGTTGCCAAATTTATCGCCACCAATCACGGTATCGTAATCCAATTGCTTCCACGCAGTAATGTTGCGTTTCACAACATCATCAGCCACTGCTATAAATTGGTTCTCATCATTGTCAAACTTGGCCAACACAATTGACTTGGCCAGGTCGGCCAATAGTACACGTTGATTTGGTTGAGGTGACACTTTAACTATCGTCTGCATGAAATCAATCCTCGTTAGTGATTTCCGTAACAATTGCCGTTGACCTAGATCATATAGCGAAATGGCATTACCAGAAGCGACTAATAACCTATCCTGAAACACTTCCATTACTTGAGGCACAAATTTCAACTCGGTCTTGTGAATGTATTGGAAATTCTTTTTCTTGTCAATTTTGAACGTGTATAGTAGGTTCTCCTCGCCTGTTATCACGCCAACAACCAAATATGAATTCTTGTTAAACAGAATTTTGGTCATGTCAACTATTCTCTGATTTTTCAAGAATTCCAACGACTGAATGACTTGTCCATTTTGGATGAGCTGTACACATGAGGCACACCCTGGACCCCTTTCATATCCAAAAGCTTCGTGATATTCTCTATCGACAACGTCTCTCACCTCTTTGGTCAAATTAGGAGTGTAGGGTGTTTTGATCCCCATTTCAACTTCACTTACAAACAATCTTCCTTCATCATCGTTATCACCGCCTATAACCTTCCTCGGCAAATATCTCAAATCCACTTCGGTCACAGTGAGCTCCTGTGTCGGATCAAATACGCTGTCCTCTTTTCCAACAGAAAAGATCACCAAATTATCACCATGTATACCCACAATGCCACCGCCTCCAATATCCTCCGATTTGAACGATGCACCATTAATAATATCTATATCCAACAACGGAGTACAGCGATATTTTCCTTGATGATAGTACCCTATCCATGGCTTTGATGAAATCGCCAAAACACCAGTAATGTCATCCGACAACTTCAACTCACTCAAAGTGACTGACTTTGGCCCAAGGTACTTGATTCTGGTGTCAGACAATCTACCATTGAATGTATCAATCTTGGTTCTCACATACACACCGTTGTGCATCCCAATATGAATCAATGTAGTAGACGGATTATGGGTCAACATGACTAATGAGTTTGCACTTGACGACAATGCCTGTAATGACTTTACCTCTAAGCAACTTTGCTGTTGCAATGAAATCACCTGAATAGTTTCATCCGAGCAGCCAACTACGGCAAATGATGAACTCTGCTCTTTCAGAATACACATACTGCGAATGGGCGAGGAAACCTCCAACCTATCTTGATACTCAATTAGTTGATCATCGGCAGCATCAGTTGCAAAATATACCAATTCCAAATTTGACATTCCTATAAGAATCTGTTGGTTATTTGTAGTTGCATGAGTGATTGTTATACCGGCTGGTGGGTACCAGTTTGTCACCTTTTTCTTGCCATTTACATGACGTACACCGTTGGAATAGACTTGTACTATTGACGATTTTCCCACCTGTTGAACCGCAACTGTTGGCTGATCTAGTACAAATTTGGAGTCTGTCACTTCTTCTATCACTTCACCAATAGATAAAACCAACGTCTTGTAAGAAAGAGTCGACGTGATTACCAAGTATTCATCGTCAACAGCCTCTGCTGATGTTTTGGCAGTAAATATTTTGGTGGGAGTAATAGGTAGTGGTGATTCAACAAGCGTCGTAGTTGGAGTTCCGTGAACAATATTTTTCAACTTGGATTTGGTCGATAGAGTTACCAACCCACTCTTGGTCAATGCGGAGTCCGTTATAGGACTTAGGGATTCGACAACATCAATCAATGCCAAATTATCCAACCCTTTCAATTTAAACTCAACAACTTTTTCCTTCGTTAATGGTATATCATCCAGTTGTATTGTGCAGTTTATGCGTATATCCTCATCTAACTCTTCTCCCAATTTTTCAAATTGATAAAGCAATTGGTTTCTGTTTATGCAATTGGCAAAGCAAAGGCCATTTTTGAATATGTTCAAGCTATAGCAAACTGGTATGGTATCAAAATAAGTTATTTCAATATCCTTGATTAATTCACGATCAGAATCGTAGTCAATGATTAATCGAAACAAATCTCCTAAATCAGTCTGCAACAAGATGAAAAACCCATAGCTCTTTTTTTTCAACACATGCGTAACGTGATTTGCAACTATAGAATTTTGGTTCTCGCGTCGTGGTAATGGTAATACAATGCTTTCCAACCCCAACATATCGTACATGATCCAATTTTCACCACAGACTAGTACCCCGCCTATAGTCCCTGGAACTGGCACCAAGTAGTTTGCATCATTAGGCACAGTATTGACTTTCGACTTGCGCCTGATCACATGATTCATCCCTTGGTCGAATTCGTAATAATTTAATAATGTCACTTGTTGTTCATTGTCAAATTCTAATGCAGCAAAAAGTGGGTTGCCCAAAACAGTCTCCAAACTAATCAATGCCAAGCATACTAGTGGCTGCTTGCCCCTTGTCACAACACTAACACTTTCCAAGGGTGAACTCAATTCCAATTTATCTGCACTCGATTCAACTTTGTACAAGAGTTTACTCTTTTCGACAGCTCCGACTAGTATACACCTGCTTTGTAAATCCACGGCAAGAAATTCTCCCGGGTAGCTTCGATTCCATCCGTTTTTACACATGGGCATCTGACAGGTTGATACAAACTCATTCCGCTTAGAGTCATACTGAATGATGGATAAGTTGCCTGAATCACTAGTTAAGACCAAGACGTCGTAATCGTTGAACCGTAGTTTATCAACAGCATTGACTACTGCAAATAAATTTTGACTTACTCGAGTACTAAGCTTCCCCGTCTCTGGGTCTGCCGTAAGTAGTGATAGATGGCATGATGAGATGAGGGCTAGCTGTTGTTGTTTTGAATTGGGAATGAATTGTCCTATAACCGAGTGGGGATAATTTGACGGTGGCTTTAAAGTGAGATTGTACAAGTATGGTGACTCATTGTCAATCAACATCTGGAGAAATCGTCTTATGTCTGTAGTGTGGGTTTTTGTTTGGTTTCGTTTGGTTTCGTTTGGTTTCGTTTGGTTTCGTTTGGTTTGCAACACAAACTTAATGGTGAACTTTTTTTTTTCCTTCCTGTTCTTTTTTGTCTTGCCTTCGGCTGCAACAGAGAGCCAACAAGATTTACCAAAGAGGGATGTACTACTCTACACCAAGTTATCCTTCTCATCACAGTAAACATTCGTAAATAATTACTAATTAAATATATATACTCAAACTCCCTTCACCAGTTACTCTCTATGTTCAGTAGTTGATTTCACCGCTTCAATCTCCTCCATACCAACAACATTCTCCATTCCATCTTCAATAGCATCAGTATGATCAGTAATCTTAAACCACAAGAGCGGAATGGCAATCAACAACGACCCCTGGACTAATGCCCACGAAGAGGCAAACAAATTCATATATGGAATAGCAATAGCATCCAATCTCCAAGCAATGGCTGCACCTGCTGATTGAATACCCTTGTAAAACCCAGCATACAAGGCAACTTTCTTGGGGTTGTTGGATAAAGCACCCAAGGTCCACAAGCAATACGTTTGGAAGAGAGCATCATACCCACCGTAGAAAATGTAAAGAAACATGGGTCCAATATAACGACCTTCAGTATAATCCATAGGCTGGATTGATGGAGGAACAGATTCAACTTCATCTCGAGTGAATTCCAATTGGAATTTTAATCCACCGCCCCAAATGGCCAATCCAAGAACAAACAAGATAACCCAACCAATCTTGGCTCTAGTTGGACGCGAGAACCGTTTGAGATCCAAAATAAACCCCAAAAGTATTGCTCCAATCATTTGCGCAAGCCAATAAAGCAACGAGTTTAATGATCTAGTTCGCAAGTTGAACATGCCATGGTTGACATTGTTGAATTGATAGGTGTAGAACCAGTTTGATGCAAAAAACATGGGAAACATAATAAGGATTTTCGGTTCGTGGATCAACAATTTGAATAAACCCATCAATTCATCTTTCCAGTTGGGATACTTGTGTGCGTCACTGGCAACCTTAGTACCATCCAGTTTCCAAACTTTAGAGCTGGGCAACATAAAACAAGCAATGATTGAGCCGAAAATCATCAATACAATAAACGCAATAAATGTACCATCATTAGCTGCCGATCCTTTATTTTCGATATTATCAGCCAAGGGAATAATTGATCCAATAACACCTCCCAAATTGAAAATGACCCAAAAAATCATAATTGCTTTACCTTTATTGGCTTCGGTTGCATAACTCAAAACAACCAAACCTTGAGCTGACCAAAGCACGGCAGCACAAAGACCCAAGAATGCTCCAGCAAATATAACAAACCCTTTATTTTGATTATGGTTAAACGACAATAATGAACCAGCATATAACGCATATCCTAAACCACCAAGCATCAACGATAAACGAACACCAATAGTGTTACATATAGTACCACCAAAGAACCCAATGGTGGCGAAGGTCGAATACAAGGCCACTGAGGCATTGTCAGCCGTGGGTTTATCGGAAATGGCAGCACCAATACCGGTAAGGGCATTGTACATACCGGGGGTCATGAATATAACAAAAGCACACATGCAAACCTGAACCATGGCATTGGAATAGTGTAATTTTTTGCCAAATATGCTAACTGTTTTATCATACCAAGCGCCACTTGATTCGATCTCTGCGAGTGTGTGGTGTTTCAACTCCAAATGTACTTGATCATCGTGTAGGTGATTTTCTAAATCTTTTGATCCCGACGAAGTTGAAGTGACTTCCACTGGTCCTATAGCCTTTTCCTCTGACATTGTGAAGTTTTAGTAGTAGTAGTGGTAGTAGTGGTGGTTAATTGTGGGGAAGGTGACCTGTGTAAAGCGTTGTTGTGAAAATTATCAGCGGTTAAAACGTGATGATGGCGATGGGGGGGGTGGTAGTGGTAGTGGTAATAGTGATGGTAGTTGATAATATCCTAAGAAGGTATAAACCCCTTTTCGTTATAATTTCAGGAGGATTTGCTATTCTATTTATATATCAAATTTCAAAACCTAAAGGGCAATAAATAATTTGTTTCTAAAGATAACAATATACTGTATAAAAAAGTTGAAGCGCATTAAAAAATAAAAAAAAATCTGTCGTTTGTTTGGTTGTGTTGGGAGAGTTGCAAAAATTTTAGTTTAGACGCCGTTCCTTTTTACAAATAATATCCACCCCCGCTTTACTTAGAAATGACAACAGTGTTGCACTAAGAATAAAAAAAGGGTAAAACTAAAACTAAAAAGTAAATGCTTAATGATTTGTGTTTCGAGTTACTTTTGCCTTTTTTGCCTTTACTGAGGACTATTATATCATCCATCACTCACAAGACTACTATACTGTACTGTAGTGTTACATGCTTACTTCAAGACACAAAGTCATGACGGCATCTAAATTGCATTGGTCAAAAGATTTACTATGTAGTAGATCACTTGTATCTCTCTCTGGGTAATATTTTATTTTATTTTATTAATGTTGATATATTTATTATACATGTCGCTGATTGTAATCTGGTTGTATTTTTTAATATTTTTACAGATTGCAACATTGATTTTCAAACTGAGGCGAATTTATATCATTACTCAAAGCTAATACTGAAGAACAGTCAAAACGCTATGATATCTTTTTTAACTATTAATATACTTCTCAGTCTTCAATTAACCAGGAGGGGAGGGGACCCTCGAGGAGCAACAACAAAGTGCGCTTAACTTGTGTGACCAGATCATAATGAGGGCTTGTTTGCTGTGTATGTTTCACTTTTCTAAAACCACCGAGAGGCGGAGAAATTTTTTTCCTTTTGTGTCGTTTCTTTTTTCCTGTAAATCAACTAGTTTCCTGTTTAGGAATAATTGGATGCGGCTTTATTGTGACAACGGCAAAAGAAAAAGAAGCAGGAGAAACGGGTTCACTATAGTGCTCTATTGCAAGTGTGTTTTAATTCTCAAGCAATCGTGCCAAAGGTGCCTTGATATGTTACGTACCATCGGTGCTTCCCTCCCCTACACCAACTTTCTTGCCAGAGAGAAGCTTGTCTTTGAAGTCGTGTGGGTCGTCGACTGAAGCTAATTGCGTGTACTGCATATAAATAAAAATGTAACCTGGTTGCAATTGAAGTGAACAATGTCACACAACGACGACATCACCAACAAATACCACGTAAGACACACCCTTTACAAGAAGTATTAAAACCTCAAACTATTGTCTAATTACATTCGAAGATAAGGGAAAGTAGAGTACTTACTACTCTTACCCATTGGAAACAAATTGATGTTTATCTTGTGACCTCACGATAAGCAAATTAGTTCAATGGTTATATTGCAAATTAAAACCCTTGCTCTATCCATACGCAAAGTGTTATTTTGAAACCCCTTTTCCACTTTTCAAAAGAAACCCTTATCCCCTTGCTGTTCTACATGCCACATACAGGGAAAAACCATCGTAACAATGCAACCCCAGGAAGAAATTTCCCTCCTACCATCATCATTATCGCACACAAAAATGGTGTGCCATTTTGTACCTGTTCTTTTTTTTCGGATCGTTTTTCTTACCCAGATCGTACGACTATACAGCGTAACCTACGAAGCCACTCTCCAAAATGTGTTTCCAAAGATCGCAAAAAAAGGCAGAAAGAAACACCTCATTGTAGAGCATACATGTAATTTTAAACGAGATACAAAGTACTAAAAAAAGAAATAGCCGTTGGCAGTTTAAGAAACCAAAAAAGAAGGCTAAAAAAACCACCTGATTTAGGCAGTAGTTCTTAAACAACCGCAGGTACTTCTATTTCTTTTCTCGAGTCACATTGGGACAAACTAACTGTCTGCTACTCTTTTTAACTCTGATAACCTCAGTTTTAGCCACTTGTCACTCGTCACTCGTCACTCGTCACTAGTCACTAGTCACTAGTCACCATTCTACTACGTTACACAATTTTTCAAACAATAAAGATCTCTTTCAGCCCCAGATTCTTTTCAAAAGTTAATAAACTTCTGGTATATCAATAAAGTTAAAACGTAATTAAGGTTATTCTGGGGTATAAGCTGTGGGGTTTGTCGATGCTAGCAACGTGCACTATGTAATGTTGCAATACGTGCTTGTACTATTTGTGTTTTTGCAATGTTACATTTTAGCCCTCAATGTAACATCGATCAAGACTTCTGCCCTCTGTCTTTTTTTCAACTTTCTACTTTTAGAGCTCTGTTCCACATACTTTCTCAACTAAGGTATAAACAGTCTATAACATATGTAAAATTCAAAACAATAGCAAAGAGTCTATAAGCTTTTTCTCTACTTTACTTCAACTCCTGACCGACTTTGACTATACTGTCAATCAAATCATCAACAACTTTATCACTCAAAATAGGTGAATTGAAAACAACTCTGAAAAACTCCCCCTGTGACTCATCTTCGGGATTAGGACTGAAATCAACCAAGTATTTACCCAATTTGTGCAACTCTCTCGAAATATATCTCGTCACTTCAGTATTACTACTACCGCTTTTGTCCTTAACACTAGGTGGATGATAGTAAAAACACACTTGTAAACACTGTGGATTTTGCGGACCCACCAACTCAAATGTATCAGGGTTCGATTTAATCTTGTCAACAAAATACTCTTGAATCTTGTAGGCATGGTCGACCCGATGCTGGAACCCAATCTGACCATAGTACAACCAGGCCAAATAAAACTTGAAACTGTCGGCTCGACGTCCACACCCCATTGTTCCATCAGCCAAGTCGTAATTTTCGTCATCGTCGTTGTCCCTGCCATGAAACAAGTAGGGTGCTTGTAATGACATTGCCGTTTGGAAATGGGCCACATGTGGAATGAGCAAAAACGAACACGTTGTAGGTACACCCAACATCTTGTGCGGGTTAACAGTAATGGAATCGGCATATTGACTACCGGCTAATCGGTCTTTATAAGTGGGAGAAAACACAACATTACCACCCCATGATCCATCGATATGGAAATGGATATTATACTTTTTGGCCACCTTGGCAATTTCGGCAAATGGATCATATGATCCAAACACGGTAGTTCCAGCAGTGGAATTTATATAGAGGGGAGTAAACCCATCCTTGATTGATTGTTCAATCGTCCGCTCTAAATCATCCACTTTCAAAGTCCCTTCCTTTGTCACATCAACCTTGAACACATTTTCACTGCCCAACCCCAACAAAATTGCCCCCTTGACCACCGAATAATGGCAATGCTTACTCGTATAAATGGCAAATTTATAATCACCATTCCCTTTTTGTTTTGTTTGCGGGAACCTCATACTTCGCGCAATTTGCATACTGGTGATGTTGGACCATGATCCACCACTAAATGTCAACCCACCACACGTTTGCAAGTTTTCAGTGAAAAATAACGAGGCATATTTTTTGCCAATGTAATTCTCCAACACCGACAACACTGGTGACACGGTATATACATGCGAATTCGTATTCAACACACTCAAGATGATATCCGAAATCACACCAATGGGATTATTCGACGCATACAATTTATCCAAAAACCCTGGATTCCAGGTGTTGACCGAGTATGCCAACACTTTATCAATAATCTCCCATAATTGATCCTCACTAGCTGGCTTTACCAAGTTATTGTCTCCATCGTTGATAAACTCCTGTTTTAAAAAGTTTGGTTCGTGGTATGTACCCAATGAGGCTGGTTTGTATTTGGGCGAACTGTGATCGGCTTCAGCAATGTATTGGAGAATTTTCGGCTTGATTAACGTCAATAAATGATCTAATTCTTCAACTCTATTCTTTTCCAAATCCGATTCAATAGTCATAGTGGTGAATCAACTTGTTTAATGTATGTTTTAAAGAAAAGAACCCACTTGGAAGAAAGATGGAAGTTATTCCGAGGTTGAAATTTCAATGTCCAACGCAAAGTTGTCAAAAGAAAAAAGAAAAAAGAGAAATTTCCACAATACGTCATTTGGGGTAATAATCACGGGGATACACAAAATCACAATCTAACATTTGATTACCACAACGAAGCCTCACATAACTTTAACATTTCGATATCAAAAAAGTACCCATCACAGCCAAATCACTCTCTTCCACAACTTCTGACACACAATTACCATCTCCTCTTCTTGGACCAAATATCCTCCGCCTTACATACCACATCCTAAAAAAGCTTCAATTGCAAGCTTAGACCATACATCAATACTCAAAAGATCGTTTCTATATTCCAAATGCAAAAAGAAGTGAATAACAAAAAATACCCATACTACAGAAAACATAATATGATACAATAACTTAGCCATTAATAACTCTTTCTTGTGTCCTCATTCATCATCATCAAAAAGTAACTCATTATGAACTTTATTCCGCCAGAAAAAAAAAAAAATAAGAATCACTAATCCAATCCTTCTCTCTCTCTCTAGCCTATGACTTGGGTTTGTTTGACGTAGCACTATGTTTAGCCAACGTTGACGAGGACGCACTAGACTTGACCGGTTTAGCTTTTGGTCCATTGGAAACATTACCATCACCGGTTGCTCCTCTCGCATCGTTAGCGCCACCACCACCTACACTCTCCTCGTCTTCATCATCACCGTACTTGTTCTTCTTCTTTCTCTTGACCCATCCAAATCCAACATAGTAAATAAGCATGTTGAACGCCCTCGTAGGAAACACACGTTCAACCCAGACATTAGGCACAATACGAATGACAATTCCCACCGGTATACTGATGAACCCACACAAGATGGCCGTAGCCCACATCCCCGGCGTCTGTCCAGCGATACTGAAAGCTGCACCACCAACAAACATAATCAAGACCTGGAACCCACCAATGATCAAAGCAATGCCGACAAAATACCAATTACGGAACAAGTGCTGGAAAAAATTCAAATTCTCCATCGAGATACGGCCACGAACATTAGTAATCTCATCAGCTTCGTCCAATTTACGCGTCACAATCAATTTCCAAAATTGTAGCCAAACAAACGTATTAAAAGTCATAGCATCCAATTGCTTTTGTTGATGGTTTGAAATATGCGAATGGCCCGGGTAAAACAATTGCTTGCCGGCAAAATGCAAAATAAAAGTGATAACCAATTGAGTAATCGATTGGCCTAAAATCATTTTCCACATCGACGTCGAAATTAATGGCGCATGTCTTCCTGCTGGGCGACGATTTAAAAAGGAGTCGTCGGGTTTGTCAGTAGCTAAAGCCAATGCGGCCAAAGTGTCCATGATTAAATTAACCCACAATAATTGTACTGCCGTCAAGACCGACTTATTTTCACTTGATGCAACTGCCGAAACAAAAGTCAAGACACAAGCAGTTATATTCACCGTTAATTGAAACTGAATAAACTTCTTGATCGATGTGGCCACGGTTCGACCCCACTTGATCGCTTGCACAATATCGGTAAAATCATCCGTCATCAAAATAATGTCAGAAGCTTCACGAGCAACTTCGGTACCAGCAATACCCATGGAAAACCCTACATCAGCTAATTTCAATGCTGGCGCATCATTAGTACCATCTCCAGTAACAGCAACAACTTCACCACTTTTACGCAACGTATCAACAAGAATACGCTTGTCTTCGGGTGATGATCTTGCCAAGACTCGCAATTGGGGTACAATCTTCCTCCGTTCTGATGGTGATAATTTCCTAAATTTAGGTCCCTCCATAAATGCATACTCATTGTCTAAATCATCCGGGGTCAATATATGGCATTCTTTGGAGATGGCTTTTGCCGTATTTAAATTATCTCCAGTAACCATACGAACGGTTACCCCCGCATGTTTACATTGCAACACGGCTTTGCCAACGCCTGGTTTCAATGGATCTTGAATACCAACCAATGCATCAAGAACAAACTGTTTGTTGATTTCACTAGCACTAGCACTGACATTGATCAATGCACTGGGGTCTACTTCGTGTGGACTACTGGCACTAGCCATATCTGAAGGCGGCCACGAAGTAATACCAACAAAATCACGATGTCCCAAGGCAATAGCACGCAATGCATCATTAGCATACTCATCAATCTTGGTCAAAACATCATCACGTTTAGTTCTATCCAATTTAATCAAATCGCCATCGGTATTCACCTCAAATCCACAATTTTTGAACACAATTTCGGCGGCTCCCTTGATATAAACACGGAACCCGTTTTCAATCTTCATTACAACACCAGACCATTTTCTTGAACTTTCAAATGGAATAATTTGAACCACTTCCGGTTGGGCTGCACTCCGTATATCATCCAACGACTTGTCTTGGAAGACATTAAACGTCTTGTCGGCCAAGATTAACAAAGCTGATTCGGTCTTGTTTCCTAAAAAGGGTTCGGCAGCAAGGATTTCTTGCAGTTCTTGCGTTGCCAGCTGTTTCTTGGAAAAGATACGTTGCCAGAAACTCTTGTGTTTAGGCTTATGCCTAGCAGCATTAACCACATCTTCATCGTATTCACTGTTTTCAAATGCAGTGGAGTTAAGGGTGATATTCGTAGCAAGAAATACCCTTGATTCAGGAGTGATATCTTCTCCAGCTTCAGCAGATGTAGGTTCGTACGTATTGTCGGCTGCATTGTCGAATTCCAAAACTTGGCCATCTTGTTTCAATCCGAAAAAGCCTCGCACGACTCTCATTTTATTTTCAGTTAAAGTACCCGTCTTATCAGAGCAGATGGCAGTAGCACTACCCATTGTTTCACAACTTTTCAAGACTCTCACTAAATTACCATTCTGGGCCATTCTCGTAGTGGCAAATGCCAACGCTAAAGTAACAGCAAGGGGCAAACCTTCAGGAATGGCAACAACAACAATGGTGACTGCGGTAATAACAATATCAATAAATTTCCTTCCCTTATCCGTTGGGCTCAAGTGATTGAATGTTCCACCTGGTGCTAAATCTACTCCAAATCTGATAAGCAACACAATAAACAAGACTATTGCTGCCAAAAACCCATATTTGGAAATACCTTCGGCTAAATTATCCAATCTTTCTTGCATGGGTGTTGATTCAGGCTGATGCTGTAAACTGGCCATTGTTCTTCCATGAACCGAGTTGGGCCCTACAGCAGTAACTATAGCATTACCCAATCCGGACAAGACTTTGGCACCTGATATTAAATAGGGATCGCGGAATTTTATACTTTGACTTCCAATATCTTCTTCAGTTGGTAGATGCAGTTCATAAATTTCCATTGCTTCTTCAACTGGCGCCTTCTTTATCGTGGCCGATTCACCAGTTAATGCACTTTCATCACATTCGACTTCACCTTGGAACAAGATTGAATCAGCAGGGACGACGTCACCAGTCTGTAAGTTGATAACATCACCAACTAACAAGTCATATATGGAAACCAATTTCTTTTCGCCATTTCGTACAACAACTAACTCACGATCTTCCTTTTTAGCATTTAAACGAGCAAATTGCCGTTCTTTTTGATAGTCATTACCAGCCCCGACTAAAACAACGATAGCTATAGCCACCAAGATAGCCACACCTTCAACCCAGTCTACCTTGGGTAAAGGTTTGCCTTCGTCATCGTATTGTGGCCCACTGCCAAAAGTTTCATACAACCCCAAGGCTAACGATACAACTGCTGCTATTGATAAAATAATCAATACTTTATCCTTCATTGCCTCCCAACAAAGCTGTATAAAGCTCTTTGAAGTTCTTTGTGGTAGCTTATTTATGCCGAAATCGTGACGACGTGCATCCAAGTCTGCTTCATTGTGTTCATCAAGACCCTTGGGCGATGTTTTCAAAAGAGTGCATAATCGATCAAACCCACCTAAATCGTACAAATGCTTTAAAGACTTGGGATCGTGCAAACCAACCAAGTCGTTTGGTGAAATTGGGGAATCAAAATGACTGCGAGTGGCATTTATTGATAATCTCCCTGTTAGTCTATGTTGTAATGATTGATGAGTTGGTATCTGCGTAGGTGGCTTCTTATGATTACCTGATGCGGATTGTAAAGATGAAGTCAGTTGTAGTTCTATTGAATCGTGATGATTATACGATGGAGGATAGTCATTCTGTTGCGTGCTCTTGTATTTATCTTGCTCTCCGTTTTGTAGTGGCGTAGTTGAGTGAGTAGACGACGCATCGTCGTCGTAATGTGGTATATCCAAAGTGGTGGCCCGACCTAATCGATCAGCCTTTGTCAATGGTGCCATTCTTTGAAGTCAAAAGAAAATGGAACTATGTTTAATGTAGACAGTAAGTAACCACCGCGTTTGTATGGAAAGTAATGTATGTAGCTAGTAGATACGGGATGCAAGTAGTGATTAAAAAATATATATGAAGTGTCTAACAGCTGAAGAAATCCAGGGGCAAAGGGGAATGGAAGACAATGGATTATTTAGTCTGCTTTGATTTTGATAAGCCTTGTTTTTGGATGACAGAGGTTGACAATCCAGTATAACTAGGACTGGAAACTTTCTATATGTATGTGTACTAGTTAGACGATATGATTAGATATGATGTAGACATATATATATCTGTTAAGCTGATTGTTTTATTTGGTTGCTTAATGGTTGATTGAGGTTTTGATTTTTTACTTTGTCTTTTTTGGGGGGTCGGTTGAATTTAAATTTTTAATTTTTAATTTTTAATTTTTAATTTTTAATCTTTAATTTATTTTCATTTTATTTTAATTTTTTAATTGCCGCTTCAATGAAATTCTTTCAACCACAGTCAAAACTAAAGGCATTTTCACTACACAAAAATTACCAACCCTCAACAGACATTGTATAGATATATACTTAAATGGGATTTATACACATAGCCCATCGGAATTAAAAGGTAACACAACACAAGAATAGAATAATTTTAAAAAAGTTTCCCTTTTTATTCATGTAGTCAATTTATTCTACAAAAAGCGTAATCACGTAGATAGTGTTTAGAGGATTTTTTGCTGGTTTAGGATTTAAGAAAAGAACAGCTCTGATGGCAAAGGGCAATATCGCAATTGCTTAGTGTAGTGTATACTCAGAAAAAGAAGTTACTAAAACGAAACAAAGCTTAGCGACTGGCGCTGAATTGAGTTTTCTTTATTCACTGATTGCTATCGATTATTTATCTTATCTACTGTACTCAAAGCCCTAAAAATGGGTCAGTTCTTCCTCAGCCTTCGTTCCCTTGTAAGCAAAGAACCAGAGCACTGCTCAGCACTGCTCATCGTACCTCATCACATCACACCTCTTCTACAAAGAATCCCTTCTCAACCGAGGTCATACATTTTCGGATACACAAGTAAGAACTTCGATGACTCGCTCTTCCACAGTCACATAAAAATCCAAAATGTTTCAAAACTGCATCAACGGGTAAAATTAAAAGAAAAAAGCAAAAAGAAAAATTAATCCATGGATAGAAATAGAATGCCTTTTTCAAAACTTATCTTAGAAGCTGTATCGGCTTTCTGTCACTAAGTGTCATAGCATTGTAAAGCACAATAGATGGCAATCACAGAGACTCAGCCTTTTTTTTTTCAACCTTGTTCACAATGATGATAAAGCGGCAAAGTGATAGACGTGTGTGTGTTTGTCATTGTCGCAACAGCAAAGAAAATGACATTGTCGGAATTTACTTTTGTGTCACACTTTACCGAAAAAGAAAAGAAGAAAAGGAGGCTGTGTCAACTTATGTAATATATTATGTAATATATAATATTATTCTTGGCTGCCTATTGTTTTTTTTTGCAGTAATAACTACGTCCAATTTTATCCTCTTTTTTCTCCTCTTCTACCTGCCTCCAACCGACTTCGATTGAGGCCGTACAACTGTATGGATTACAGCTAATAGTATTACCCATTAACATCATAAGCGTAAACACAAACGCACATGCACACACACATCCTCTCTCTCCCGCAATTACATCTGCATTATTAAGGTTTACTCTACTATCTCGTACTACAAAAGCTTACTTTCAATCTTTTCCCTTCATTTATTCAGCTTCACAAAACTTTACAAGCTTAAATCTTAATCAAAAAAAACAAGATCAGCTCATAATTTTTGCCAATTTGGTTAGTCTTGTTAATCATCACAGGATACTGCCTTCTCCTACCAACGTCTTCTACTGTTTTAATCAATTGGAGCGTAATTTATAGCCTCTCTAGTAATCGATTGAAATGCAAGAAACACCTTTGCTTCCGTCACAAACTTCAAATCCTTTTGATTCCACACAGCCAACACCTCATATAATCTTCTCTCAAGAACAACTGTATTTACGAAAGCATAGCCTTCTAGCAACTTCCTTTCAGGACAAT
The DNA here is from genome assembly GCF_024628925.1 of Lodderomyces margitis. NCBI lineage: Eukaryota > Fungi > Ascomycota > Pichiomycetes > Serinales > Debaryomycetaceae > Lodderomyces > Lodderomyces margitis. The sequence goes on from NW_026261820.1 coordinate 76,688, forward strand.
ACTGTTTCATCAACAGAAATGAACCAAAACATCTTTTTTGGTTGCGAAAAATAAAAGAAACAAAAATCCAACGAGCCAAGACATAATTTTAACTTACATACGCTACGGCACAATGCTAAAGAGAGAAGTGTGGATGCTTTCCTTTTTCTGTACTTTTTTTCCTTTCAAAACAGCATAGCCTACTTCTATTAAGAAAAACGTATTCCCTTCACTAGAAAGGCTGTCTCTTGATTCGTGAGAAAGTCATAGGACTAAGTTCCCAAACTGAAGCCTGTCCCCCTCATTCTTTTGTTGCCAAGGCTGTAGATTCTTGCAAACATCAGAACAAAACTAGCATAAACTAATTACATCTACATTCACCTGCGTAAAGGAATGACAGAATCGTTTCCCTTGCGCCTCATTATGATATATCTGGTTGACGCTACTTGCAGGGCAGTGTTATCATCTCTCAAGTAAATTTAATTACCACTGTCATATATACACTAATATTAAGTGGCGTCACGTTTAATTCTTAAGGGGTAATCCAACACTTTCAAAAGAATTTTAATTTTTCTTTTTTTTAAAAAAGTTAAGCCTCCTTTCACATTTAATCTGATTCTGGTTACGATATTACCCCCAAGGTAAAACCAGACCAGATCCAAATCAAAATCAAAATCAAAATCTACCAATTGCAACCAACCCTATTCGAAAGAATGTAACAAAAGTAGTTTTCTTTGATATGTTGAAACAGTTATCGCGCCCTTGCAATCATACGGCTCGAGGCTTAGACTATAAAAAAGTAGGAACAAAAACGAAAACAAGAAAACAAAAACCCACCCATTTCCCGATCTTTTTAAGAAATTAAAACAATGAAATGACTCTTTAAACACACGGAGATGAATATACGAATTTCATCACATATGCCAAGCATACTTTTATTGAAAATTTAACAAGGGTTGCATGTGGAGAGATAATAAAGGATACAAAAAATTGGAAACAGAATCGAAGGACAAGCAAATCTAGGAATTCATGAATTGCAACCTCAGGTAGGGGGGATGGAGCAACGGGGTATACTTGAACGCAGTAGGGTGGGTAATGGCTTTGCTTATGAAATGATCAGAAGTATATTGTCAAGCTCGTTAAGTAAATTCTTTTTCGTTGTTATCATAATGTACAGAACTTTGCTTCAAAATTAGGATAATAAATTCAATTGATAAATTCTTCTAGTAGGTAATTCCACCACAAGATGATTAATTACAGCCAAATCAGTTTTATAGCAACCAATTAGAGGTTTATATACTTTTAGCATACCTTTCGTCTCATTAACCTTCCTATACTAGCTGAATCTTTATTCATCAAATAGGAACTACGTGACCTTTTTTACACTAACATGTACTTTGTAAGCCTCACCCGATTTGGAATATAGCCCTGCTGGCCAAACGGTTAAGGCATCTGCCTCCTAAGCAGAAGACTCCGGGTTCGAGTCCCGGGTAGGGTTCGATTAAAATTTAGTTTTCACTTTTTATTTTTGCTTGATTTGCTTCTGACATGAGTTATTTATTAATAAGAAACGGTAAACATCATTTGCGTCCCTAGAAATTAGTGAGTTACGGGCTTGCTTAAGGGTTTGAGAGTAAAAGGGATATTTGTTAATTATTTTCGTTTTGTTCCTTTTTACATTCGCAGCCAAAAAAATAACTAATTATTTCAAACCAAATAGACTTTTTCTAATATTCATTATTCCAGATCATTTCATTACCGAATGGGTCCCTTATACTCCCCTTTTCACTATCACACTTCAATTTCTCTCTACTACCCACATCACAAACCATGCGAACTGATTGTTCTTTATCCAAAACCACTCGTGGCGGGTGTCGAAACCACCGATTACCCCATTTCAAATCACCTTTTACCATATTGAAATTAACCACACGTAACCTTGAATCTACCCTTTGTAAAGGAACATAACCAAACAATCGCGCCGCTGATTCAGTAGAGTAACAAGCAACAAATGAATCCCACGATCGTTCTTTGCCGTATTTCAACCGTAATTTCTCGCCCAAAGTTAGACCAAATGTAGTTGTATTAAAGAAATAGGGCGACCCCGTACTTCCACTAACGGATCCACCAAACGTTGATGAATATCGTAAGGAAATTGCTACTCTGTGGGTCCAAGCGATTCCCATTAAGGGAGGATCCAAGTGGAATGTACGACTTGATATGCATGGCGATACGGGGATGTAGTTGTACTTCACTCGCTTCCTGAACCGGTGCTTGATTTCGAGGTAGGTTAATGATTCTAGCTTAGATGGATCATTATGCATGAGCACTTCATCGATAGGCATAATCGTCGTGTTTGTATCGGAAATATATACTATTGTTTTGGGGTTTTGATATAGTAATGTTTTGAGATACTGGTCCGTAACTTGCAGGTGGTTGGATATGGTATGGTATGTTATATTGGATAGGTTCAGAGTGGTTGACTCGTGATCCAAGTCAATTATTGGTGGTAACTGTTCATTGAAGTCGAGGAGTGGCTCAGGTGGTTGAAATTCAAAGCCCATGGATAGGCATGAAAGATAAAATAGGAGGTAAATCATTAGGAGGCAATGTTGGTAATGCATAGTGTATGTGAATAGCTTTAAAAGTGTTGTCAATCATATCAAATTGTGAGAGTCTATTTTATAGAAAGAAAAATTATGGGGTGCAAATATTCAAACTAGACGTGATAGGTTTCGCATATATCCTTGCACACAACAAGCAACACAAGTAAGCAATTGTCAGCTAACTCATCTAGCTGAACTTGAATCCAATTGGTCTTGTTTGCAAAAACGACCTACTGCATATCCACTCACGCATTAGCCACAAATATCATGTGAAGTTTCTTCTGACAGAAGAGAAAAAAGAAAAAGAAAATGACGATATCCGAAAACCGCTTTTCAAACATAGTCACTGCCCTAGTTGAACAAGCTTCAGATGCTCCACCATCATCACCGCCACCAGTATGCCACTACCAACACAATTGAAACAAGACATACTCACAAACGCCAAAATATGTCTCTACTTTATCCTCCCCATAGCATTATCAATGTATCTAATCCCAACATTTATAACCCCCGATCTAATCACCTACATCCAAATCAACTTCCGCGTCATACTACTTTCCAAGCAATTCTGTCAAGTGAAACCGCAACAATGTGAAGTATTATTGGATTCGAAATTCGGCGATCCAGAAGTGCTTTATCGTCAAGTGTTTCACCATTATGATTTAATTTATGTCGTTAATAAATATATCTGGCAATGGGATCGGCTCGTTATCAAAATAATCGTGTCATCACCAGCCAAATATACAATTATAGGGATGGGATATTTACGTGGTGTCGAAATGAATGATGAGTATTGGAACCTCATGCAAGAGACATTACATATCATTCTTGCTATTTTCAATACTCTGATTTTCCATATTGTTATGGGAATGGTTGTTTCACGAATGTGGATGTTTTTCATTGTTGGTGTCGTATTGACTATTTTAGAACCTTGGGAGAAATTGGCAGGTCCAATTTGGAATTTATTACAATCGGCAAATAATGTATTTTAAATATATATAAACGATACAATGGTGGTCCTCTAAAATCCAAAATTGAATGAACTCATATCGGGTTCTTCAAAAGCTTGTGCTGGTGGTGGAGCCTTATTCTTAAATGATGGATGTGGAGGAGCAGGAGGCGACAAAGGAGGGGCAGGTTGTGAATCTGTATACGAGTCAAGCAAACTAGGCACCGCATTTCTATTCTCTGTATAGGCATGCCCATTTCCAATGTTGTTTCCATTTTCAACCACCTTATTAACCTCTTTTTGCCCTTGCACAAATGTCCAATTTCTTAAAAGTAGTAAAGCAAGATAATCACAGCCCATTCTCGTATAAATCATTGCAACTCGAACAACAAAATCAAATTCCTGATGTTGAGAAATATTTAATGAACCTTTCAAGTAATCCACTTTACGATGTCTTAAGTCGTTGAATAACAATACAAGCACAGGATCATCACGAAGAAAGCTTTGTCCTTTTGATGATACGCCAACATTGCGCAACTCCTCAAACCTATTTCCACTTTGCTCAACCATTTGTAAAGGCGATTTAATCAATGATTGAATTGACATTTGCTTATCATTCATTTGCCAAAACACCCAACTTGTACTCCATCTATCACCATTTTGGACCGCGTGAGGCAAGACAAATTTCTGCATAACTTGTACAAGACACTCATTCGACTCTTTGCCGATATTTTGCACGCCAAAGTATACTTTAGCCACCGCTATAGCCAACGCAATATCGTCAACTTTGGTAGCCAATGTGCTACAACAATCATATGGTTTATCAGCCAATAAAAAGAAATACGCCGCATCCATATACCGATGTTTACCAAGAAGAACAAAGGCATTTTTCAACGCAGCCGATTTCCATCTCGCATCAGTAAAGTCATTGTTCATAAATTTCAACATCTTGGTCTTTTCTTCATGGTTCACAATACGCCATAATCCAATTAAAATTTGCTTTTTACGCAATGCCAAATAGAGCAAAGACACCAATCCCGATGGATCACGCGATTCACCAAACTCGTTCCTCGCTACTGATTCAACTAGTTTCACCAACCGATCAGTTTTGATCCAGTAGGCTAACCCTGTCTGTCTTACATTCTCCCAAGTCAATCTGTTCTTGTAATAGGTCTCCACTGAGCTCAACAACACCTCTTTATTATCCGAATGCAAAGCCCAGTTTATATCTCTCATTGAAAGGCGTTTCTGTTTCGTTGCCAATTGGAATAACTTGAATCCAATCATAAATCTGATACCATTTTCATCTAAAGTCATTGAATATTTATTCAATTCCTTGACTATAGCCACCACCGATACCAACGTGCTTTGTTGATGTCGTGTCATCAAAGGCAAGGAAACTTTCATCAATTTATCCAGTAGCAAATCAGCCAACTCATCATTAAATTTAGTAAACACATCTAAATTGAATGTTTGCGACATGCGTCGCTGCAAAGGTTGAATCTTGCCATTAGCCGATGGTTCAAGATTCTTTTCCATCTCATGAGCAAAATCAATGCCCAAATCCCATTCTATAGTTTCGCCTTGTCGCAACGCTTGAAACAACTTCACCAAAATATTCTGCACCGGGATAATTTGACTCATAAATAACGCTTGGATTAAGAATTGGGGGTGGTAAATTGGCAAAGGTCCATTTAAAACTCTAACCAATTGGGAAATATCATACACAATATTCTCTTTGTCAAGTTTGTCTTCATGAGGTTTGTCGACATACCCGCTCATTAGTTGCCGTATCGTCGAATCAATTGTACTTGACCCCAATTTGACCCATCGATCATCAATGAAAAACTGGTTGCCACATCCAATCACCAAGTACCCCTTATCAAGCCAAATCAGATCACCAATCTCATGAGACGTATAGTTGGAAACATCAATTTTCTTGATGGTGGCATAAGTAGGTATTTTATTAGTGTAGTCGTAACGTAATTGCGTGTACAATAAAACAAACCGCCCAAACCCCACCGATAAGATGGCATTTGTAGTTGAGTCTTCATTGGTGGTGGCATTGATAAAGGTCCAATCCAAGTCCGTTACTGGTCCATTTTCCGAAGCAAACGTTTCTTCATATTCCAACACACCTTGCGTAGTGTCCCAAATCGAGAGACATTGTCTTGACTCATCGACCACGGCAAATTTATTAATCACAGTAGAACCATTGATTTTTCCTGGATTTTTAACATTGGTTGGTATGCAGCAAGTCATGACCCATTCAAGCTGATGTTTGCTGAAATCCAATGTGTAACTTTTCAATAAACCATCCTTATCTATAACTGCAATCAAGCTCTTACTATTATCATCCAAAAAGGCATCAACGCGTGTAATTTGATATATATTTTCTTGCTGAGGTAAATTGGCAATTGGCTGACTTTGGAGCTTGATTGCATCAATTTGGTCACCTTGATACGTTAGTACCAAATTCCATGCTTTGATCGCATCCTTTTCAAAAACGGCTACAATACAATACTGCTTCTTATCCTGAGTGTTTCTCGGGCACTCAGTCAACACAAGTGTCCGAGGCTGTTTTTTCTCACAATCAACAACATCAATCTTTGTTGCTGGCTGATCATCGTTTACTGAACCATTACAATCCCAAAGACTCAACTTTCCCAATTTCTCAACCACAATAACCACATGGCGCCGCTTGTACCCAACAGGTGGTTCTATATCATTTATAATTGCTGCATCCCATATACTATTACCTTCACACGATAAATCCAATCGGAATCGCTTGGTAATCGACATGATACTCAATCCATTTTCCTCGATAATCATTGGCTCCCAAATATAATTATGTTCAGCAAAATTGGATATAGATAGGACAACATTTTTCGACGAATAAAGGGAGTTTGATCGAACTAATTTTCGTATCGATTTGATATGTCCTTGGTATTTATTAACCAATATAATTCCCAATGCGTTTGATTTCAAAAGCTTATTGAAATCAATCACCTCAAACCGCACCGTGTTTTTCACACGGTCATGAAGTAAGAATGAAAGATACTTTACTCTCTCATCATTATTCAACCTGGTTAGATTCTTGATCAATACTGGTTTCAAATGCGTTGTTACAAACTCCTCCGATTCAATGTACTCCACATCCAACTTGTGTTCACATCGTACATCCAAATGTGGGAATTCGTTCCTACCAAACTCAAGATCCAAACCTTCGCCAATGGGAATAAACTTGATGCTTGTCGGTGGGGTATGCGTTATATTAGCCACAGCATAAATCTTTGCCGTCCCCGAATTTGAAATGACAAACAATAAATCCAAATCATTTAAATTGAGCCCGTCAAATAGAGCAGACCTTGAGCTCCTCAATAATGGTATCAAACTGTTTTGAAGGAAAATGTTTTCGATGATGAGTACCGCTCTAATAGCATCGTCTTTAAAGCAATTGGTCAAATCTAAATTCGCCCAATTGCTTATATGGTTATGTCCATTCGATTCGTAGGATGCCCACGCTTTAAATTGGTAGTCTGAAGTCCACGTGTAAATTACTTCACTGTCGTCATTATTTAAATTAACATATCCCCTCATTTTCCTAATGTGTGCCATGGACCCATCTAGCACCTTCTCTGTTTTTTTACTCGATTTTCTCCTCCAGTGGAAATCAACAACATGAGTACCTGGTGGATGTAATAGATAGGACACTTCAAATTGTGTATTTTCATCGCCGTAATTCATCCTTGTCCATACTTTAACTAGTCGGTCGTATGGTCCACTTGTAACCATTATGAGTTTGGCATTGGGGCTGATGCTGATATTTGATACGGGACTTGGTTGTGTAGAACTCCATCGTTGTCGAAGGTGAAACTCGCCATATTCCTCAGCTATATGGTACAAATATAGGCTTTGATTGCCTCCAATAACCAATTCATCCTCTTCACAAGCCCATTCAAGACACGTTACCTCAGTGTCGACAGAAAACTCAATTGCCCATGTCCATTTCGGTACTGTCATATATTCATTCATGGGTTTATATATGATGAGTTTGGCATCGTAAGCAACTGCAATGACACCATTCTTGTGATTGATATCTATTGCTATGGGATCCTTCTCAAGGTATATAGTCTGCAAGTCCTTGTCAATATTATATGGATTGGGTCGTTTGTTGGTTGACCCAATAGTGGCAGTAGTAATGATCAAGTTGTTACCTGAGCCATAAGCAATAATGTGATGATTTTTCCAGTTGGATTGCACTACCGAACATGAGCTTTTGTTGACTTCACCAGGGATGAATGTTATGGTCATATGGAAGTGAAAGTTGTGTTGATATTGGAGAGTCTCTTGAAGCGTGGAGAATTTGGGAGTCAACCTGAATCCGAAAAATTTAAATAAGAAAAAATACAAATCACACCATCATCACCAGTAGCATCACCATAGATAAAAATGGGAGCAAGGTAAGTAAATCTCAGGCTATATAACGCATACCTACCAGACATACTAACTATAGTATTACCTAGTTGCAAGGATCAGAAAATAGCATTAGCCATCTGCTTACAACGATCACCATGTGTTCTAATACAACGACACACCCCAAAAGAATGTCTCACCGACCCTGACCTCAAAAAGGATTTGCCCGAACTATGCAAAGCCAATTTCAGGGCATTTATGGATTGCAAGAGAGGTGCTCTCGACATGAGGAAACGAATGAAGGGGAATGCGCCATTATCAACGGGTAAATTTAATGAGCAATATGATAAATTATCATCGGGTAATTTCAACCCTGAAGATGAAATGAAGAAGTTGGAAGTAATGAATCGAAATTTGTCAAAGCAACAACAGTTGCAGGAGGAGAAGGAGAATATTAGACTAGAAGGTGGTTAAAAGAAGAAAGAGAGTAATCGAAGTGGATTCCATAGTATTGTAAATAGCCTTCTTTTATGTATTTAAGCGTTTCAAATATGTATCTCGTTCTGTAACCAACTTGGAAATGAACCTCTTGTACACAGGGTTGAAGTTGTTTAAATTTTGAAACACATTTTGCAACTGAATCAACTTATCGACATGGGTTAATAACACCGTTTGGTCTCCTCCTCTTCCACTAGTGCCCAACTGTTGCTTAATACTAGACAATAGTTCATCAAGTATCAGCTGGAATTCCTCCACCGTATACGCCAGCTTATTCTCATTTACTTTTGATAGCGAGTTATTTATCGTTTCCAATACGTCAATCACAGTTATTAAATTATCCTTGACCAATTTCAACTGAATTAGGGTCTGTACTGCTTCATTATTGATACCTTCATTCGATTCTATGGTCTTGTTGATATCTACAAGTTCCGATTGTAGTGACAATATCGAGTTGTCAAGAATATTTAAATGATATTGTAATCTCGAAGTACCGTCTTGTTCCTCACTCCCATCTTGAGTTAAAGACAGAGTGTGAATCAATGAACTTGATTTATCCAACATTTCAAGCTTTTCTTTAAGGCTATTATTGGCTATGTCATTGATGTAGTAGTCAAAGTGGGTAATCAACTGATTAATCGTATGAGATAATTTTGTTAGTGATTGTTTGGAATACGTTGATGATGGTGTGGCTGTAGTTGATGATGATGATGGGTTTTGCAGTGTAACTGAAGTAACTAGTTTATCAATATATGTGGAAGGGTTAAACTCGTCGTCAAAGAACATTGACATTGAGTCTTTGACATTGTTGGTGGACATAGTTGCAACAACTTTGAAGGAAGAAAGAGGAGGTAATGTTTTGAAAAATAAAATTTCAAATTTCGCAGTTGAGTTGAGTTGAGTTGAGTTGAGTTGAGTTGAGTTGAGTTGAGTTGAGTTGAGTTGAGTTGAGTTGAGTTGAGTTGAGTTAAAGTGTAGAGGAATAGGTCAGGTGAGTTGCAAATAGACTATACACAATTGGTATCATATCCACCCCTTTCAAAACAATCACAACAGGCATTAGAGAAGACGTAAAAAGAGTAGTCCTTTCTACAAGACCATAGTCCAAACAACACAAAACATTTACAAAATTCTTTAACATTAAACTACAAACTCAACAAGAACACTTCAATATTCAAAGCTAAACAGAGAAAAAGAAACTTTCTGCCCAAAGGATGCCAAAGTACGGGGTGTATGAGAGATGATAAAGAAACCCCTCAAAAAATAAAAACCGCTCCAGCAAAAGCAACTTTAGATTCTATTTTATGACTCAAACCCTATTGAACACACATAAGAATCTAGCGCCCAAGGAACCCATATTAACATCCTATAAACCGGAAAACCAATATGTACAGAGAACCACCTCCAAACAAAATTACATGCATATTTAAAAAGTTAGCAACTGAAGAATACATTCAGGAACGAGTATCCATATGAATAACAGCAATATAAACTAGGGTGTTGGATGCAAAATTCGTTCATTAAAGAAACAACAATAACCCAAGCTCTTTTCAGACATCAACAATAGACTTCCAAGTGATGTCTGAAAGAGAGAGGAGGACGTAATGCCAATAATCGGTACAAAGTTCCAGGTAAAACATTTAAGCGCAAAAATAAAAAGAAAAAAGGAGTACTATGTATGTACTCTTTATTTGAACATTTCACCTAAAACTCAAAACACTTGAACGCAAACACCGACTAATGGCTATATGAAAAAAGTTTCACCGTCATTGTTGGTAAAAATAAAAATAAAAATAAAAATAAAAATCCTATATGCTGGTTAAAGAAGAAAAGAAAGAAAGAAAGAAAGAAAGAAATGAAATCAAATGCTCTTTTGTTGTAAAACTTGACTCTTTTTTGCTTTTTCTGTCATTCACATTTTCCGAGGTGTGGTTTTGGTTTTTTATGACAAAAGGGGGCATGTGAACGCAATGGAATGAAATAATGGCTTTTGATAAGAAGACCAAAAAATGGACAAAAAAAGATATAAAAACAAAGCTTATTACTTCAAGGGGGTTCTCCTCACTATATAGACTGTAAGAACAAAACATCACGAGCGTAGTAGTACATTACTGTTTTGCGGTGGCTGGTATCAAAAAAAAAAAAGACTTTTGACAGCAACTTAGAGGCAACGCAAAACTTAGCTCAAAGAGATCACCAACATAGAATCCAACCCTACAGTCAACAACAACAACAACGCTTTAAATAGACTTCATCAATTTAAAAAAAAAACTATGTAGTATAAAGTAAATAATAAGTAGCAAAGTGAAACCCCAAACCCTGTTTACAACTTGGACTTTGGTCTTGGGTCCAATTGCTTGAAAACGGTTTCAATAGCAGTAGCCTTCATCAAGTTACCCTTAACCTTCAATTTACCATTCATAAACAATTTTTGACCATTGGCTTTACCTTCAGCCAATTTGACGAAATCAACATCCTTCAAGAGCAATTCGACGTCTCCCTTTGGTGGAGAACCGTCAACCTTCTTGATGCTACCTTCCTTTTTCAAGTCCAAGACCCATGATTGGTCCTTACCTTCCTTGTTCTTCAAGGTGATGATAATGACAGCGTTGACAGCTTGTACAGCAGACTTGGAAAGGTCTGGGGTGGAAAGACCTTCTTCAATTTGCTTAAAGAATGGGCTAGCGTTAAATCCTTCAACTTCGACGGCCATTGTAAGAATGTAATGTAATTAAATGTAATATAAAGATGTAAAAAAAGTGTATAAAAAACTTTAGTTGGTTAAAGTGAAAAAGAGAAGAGAAAGAAGTATATTTGATGTTTGAAAAATTTGGGGAATTTGTTGATCAATTTATATATTTTTGGTTATTTGATGTATGTTAGTAGTGTTAGTAGTGTTAACAGTGTTAATAGTGTTAGTAATAATAGGATGATGATGATTTTTTTTTTTCTGTTTTCCAATTGTGGAGGGAACAGCGAGATTGGCCTGTATGCAGGATTTTCAATGTAACTACACCCACCCCTCCTCCTCTTCTCCTCCGACAGACAAAACAAAATAAAACAACAGCAGAAAAATAATTAACGGAATTAACACAAACACACTACACTTCTTAATTTCTGAATTTAAATTACTTTCACATGTCAAACACACACCTTCCCCATAGATTCTTTTCGAGTTGAATAGGTACACTTCGCTAAGGAGGTCCATACAGTGATAACTAGTTCTGACTCCACCCAGTATCCATTCTATCTTTTATACTGAACCATAGTATGTTATATGCTTACTTACACCTCATATACTCTCCTACACCTCTTCTATTAAGTTTTTGTAGTTTTTTGTTCCACTGGTTGAAGTATTTTTCTGTTACTTTGCTAACTGCGTGTATTAATTATTGCGGTGTAGATGTCTTATGCACTTTCCTTCCTAATTAGGAAATCCAACAAATTTATCAATTTAAACCTTTAACAAGATCCCTCGGTTTAAAAGTTACAACGGTTTATTATTGTCTTGTACACACTACCTACCAGCAAAAACACAGATTAATCCGTTACTCAATAATTTTTGCACAAGATAAAAATAGAGAGACACATACAGACACATACAGACACACACACATTCAACAATGGAGTGTTGTTACTATACCATTACTACTCCAGTTTTTTGTCCTACGGTTCCCTTTTCCCCTTTTTCAATTCAATTTGTCTACAAAAATATAACCGATGATCTCGAGAATACAAACTCTCCACTTATCTGTTTAAATTAAATTTAAATCTCATTCCCCTCGGAGTTTGATAGTTGTATATCCATTTTCTTTTTCTTCTTCTTCTTCTTCTGTTTGTCCTCCCTCCCCCTCTTTCTCCTTTGCTCTCTCTATTGTCTTGTGTTAAATATCATTCGCATTTTCTTTTCTTGTTTTTTAATTCACCCCATATATGTTTCCCTAACTATTCATATTCGGCTATTCCCCAATGACACATTAGAGTGAAACAACCTTATATTACCTTTGTCGCTGACCAGAGATAACAATACACTTCTTTTTTTTTACTCTTTTGTTGATCGCAAAATTAAAAATTTTATCATATGCAATTGCTAATATATGTCAAGTGGCACACTTTCTTTAGTCTCCACAGTATATGTGGAGTGTCAAATGAAAGCATTAAGCTACCACTCCCTTACCTAATGCAAAAAGCTTAGGAAGGTTCAAATGGTTGCACTGTGTTAGTTACTTACTGTGATGGGTTGTAGAAAAGGTCCGATCGCTACCACTCCCTTTTCCCCCACATTTCGAGAAGAAAAAACTCTTTAAAAAAAAAAAAACTAAAAAGGATAAAAAGAGTTACAAAACTAAGAACCAATAACATCAGCATCAGATTTATTTTGCTGCAAAATAAAACAACGGAAGCAAACAAAGGGTAAGTGAAAACAAGTAGAGTATCTCTTTATTTGTAAATCTGAATGTGAATTTCTATAAAGCCACATGCATCTAATCTTTTCCTTTTTTTTTTTATTTATTTATTCGGAGTTAATATCACCTACTTTAGTCAATTCCTTTTTTTTATTTCTCTTAGCCCTCTCCCTCTCTCTCTCTCTCTCTCCCTTCTCCCCTCAATTGTGTGTTGAGTGAGACAGAAAAAACATTGCATCATTGAATCTTTACTAATTTTTCTCTCAAACCAAAGTCCGAGGTTAACCCAATTGGAAGGGGGGTGAGAGGGGAAGAGGAAAGGGCATACGCGACTCAAAAGATGACTTTAACCGAGCTTTATCATGAATAAGCCAGAATTGGCTTTGTATATCGATAGAATGCAAGTATATACCGCCTTTTCCTTTGAAACTTCCCCAGGATCTGAGTAAAAGGGTGTGAAAATATAATTATCTAAAATCTCCATGTGAAAATAATCATCTAATCGTACATGCGCTATGCACGTGATCAATTTTTATTTGTCGCAAATATTTCCAATATCACGACACTTCTAAAAATATCCGACATTGAAATTTTATTTTCACGCATCTCATCTTTACAAACTTCATCTCTTTAGATATCATAGCATTATTATTACACACACTAAAACTGTATGCACAATAGATGTCATTTACTTCAAAAGCATCTCAACACCAAGCTGAATTAACAGTGGGTAAACTATTTAGCGATATACTACATACCCAACCCTCATCGTCCACCACCAAAAACGACAATGCTACTCAACTTTCATCAACTCAAATCCTAACTCATCAACTACACCCATCATCATCATCATCATCAAGCAAAGCCAAATCGCAAAAGAAGAGCAACAATAGCATCAAAAAGAAGAAATTGCAAAAGATCAAAAAGAGAGAAACTGAAGATAAGAAATTCCAAAAATTCATCAAGTATAATCAAATCCTATCCAAACCAAAAAACCAACAAACCGAATCCGATAAAGCATATATTGGCAAACTAATCCGCAAAAACACCAACCAGATCAAAAATTTAACCCACATTGATGATTTCGAAATCGAATCTGAATTGGACGTGGTTAAGCTGCAGCTTTTGGCTGATTTACAACCGAAATCGCAAGCTCGATTAAGAAAGAAATTGACCGTGCCTAACTCCAGAAACAGGAGTAGTGATTACGATGGTGATGGTGGCGTAAGCAAGCAAGAGTTTATTGATTTTGATGACAAGGTTAAACGTGGATTGATCTCAATGCCGGGCTTGACTCCTGGTTTGGCACCCGTTGATGAAAATGAATCCGAATCAGATACAGAATAACCTCAACACACCTAAGCCTGTTTATATAGATCTATATAAATACCATACACGTTTGTGCGGTTAAAGGTTTATCTCATTTCGTAGAGGATTTGACGTAAATCAATCGCCAATTTTCTCACACTTCTCCTCTTATCGTCCAAACAAAGTTCCAACTGTTTCAACACTGGTTTCTTAAACGGCTCAATCACATCATGATCGAATTTCGTAAACACAAGAATCAAATTGGCCAAAGCTTGCTTCTTTACTTGCCCATCATCAACAGCAACAACAACACCACCATCGTTGGTACCTGCTGCTAACTGGGCTAAACGTGGCACAATCGTCGACACCTTCAGCTCAATAATGGTGGCATTTTCTTCAAGTATAATTTCCATAATCTTCAATCCTGATTTATAAATCATTAATCGAGTAGCTGACTTTGCTGTATGGCCTGCACCTAGCGCCGTGGTTATAAAAGGAAGGAACGCAGGTAGGTGAGGTACCAAGATCTTGTGCGGAATATGAGGCAAGATCAATGATAACGCTTCAATGTTCAACCTTGAGACATCTACATCACTATCTCCATCACCTCTATCATCACCCTGCGCGTCACCAACACCCTCATTAAGCAAGTAAGGCAACACCGTCTCAAACACTTGTTGTTTATATAACAATTTCACATTAAGATTGTTCACTTTAGATACGATTTTCTTAGACAATGCCGGTGGCATATTGACAAACACCTTCAAGTCAATGACAAGTAAAGGCAACGCTCTAATAATCATGAGTTTATGATGGACGGAAGTAGTTGATGATTGATAAATATCAAGCAAGTCAACTAAAGAAGATATACCCTTAGCATCAATTTTTAGCAAGTTGGCCTTCAATGTCCAAATGTAAATTTCAAATTGGTTTAAATTGGTAAAACTCAACTCCGGGGTGAATTGAGTCGTCAACTGCGATCCAAATTTATTAACAAGGAGACAAAGATGTTGCAAGTACTGTACTCGCAAATACTTGTCTTGCAAATGGGACAAGATTGTCGTCACTGACGATACTGCATCTTGCACCTGTGCCAATTGACATGATTTATCAATCGCCGAAATAACCTTATTGTAAATGGTGATATATGCATCGGGTCGATGTGATAAATTGCCCTGGTACACAAACAACAATTTAGATTCACTGTCGCCATCAGTGCAAAATATGTCATACATTTCATTCAATATCGACTGATGTTTACCCACATCAATGAATCGAATAATGATTCGAATCAAATCACCACTGACTTCCAACAACCCCAACACCCCATTGTCAAGTTCTCCATCATTCATCCCGTAGTTTCCAGGAACCAATTGAACTAATTTATTCATTAAATTGGGGATGAATTTCTTATACCATGAATTGGTTAAAAATGGTTGCACAAGTTCAACTTTATTCAACAATGAAATGAAAAATTCAATAACAACTTGCAATGAATCAACCGTTAATTCCGTCTTATTCATTAATCGAATCGAAACAATTTCTAAAACTTGATGATTGATGGTCAAATTTTGAATAATGTCAAGCACATACTTGAAATTTGCGTCATGGGCAATTGCTTCACCATTCAAGACGGGATTCACAATTTGATCAATAATAATTGAAGTAAACAGAGGGTCATTCGCCATTATGGATGATAAATTACCGACAATTTCATCAACAACCAAATCTTTCTTTGCCAAGGCCAAATTTTCTTCAATTTGTGTTTTAAAAATTTGTAAAATTAATTGAGTATTGGTGGTGGTTAAGAATTGTGGTATCGTCATCAACTTGCTCAATTGTTGAACAACTTTACACCTCAAGGTCTTTTCCAAATTGGACGAATTGGATAGGATTTGACATAGGAAAATGAGTAAATGGTCTTTGTATTTGATCAAATTAGTCGGACCCGGTGATGGATAAGCAATCAATATGAATCCTAAATTATCAACTAAATCACGCTGTTTGGAAATGTTCAATGTGAAGTCCTCATTCTTATCCATATCAGTGTCAGAATCCTCGGGATGATTGTCATTGTTCCCCACATTAAAGTATTTCCCCCAGACACCAAAGCTAAACAAGTAGTCAATGATGAAATTGTAATTCTCCAATGAAGTGCTTGCTAATGATGCCAAAATAACCACCGATGGTTTCGACTTGTCCTTTTGCAAATTTGGTCCTAATTCATCAACCACCGTTTGTAACATCTCCCTCGATTGTGGTAATTTATTCACCATAGTTTCCAATATAACCAATGTCAAAAACAACACCTTCACTTCATCATTGTCATCAATTGACGTATAGTCCTCAGGTACAATACTTTCCATAGTAGGTTTGAATGGCGCACACTCATTATGTAAAAGTTCGAATTTTAACGCATTCCATAATGAAAGCCAGTGCGAATTCACTGTATCAGCTGTATAATTCTCCACGCATAATGCAATTGTCTTTAATGTATCATTACGAATCACTGGGTTTGTGGATGCTAGTTTCTCCACCAAGCTCGGTATCGACTCAGTAGCAAAGCGCGATTGTGATGCAATCACTTGTCTCAATTGCAATTTCAATTCCTCAGGGGTGATCTTGTAGGGATCATTAGCTGGTGGAGTGAATGAAATGGGGAAATAACAAAAGCACACATCAAATAGATCGGTAATAAACTCCTTATGCAACTCAGAATCACCAAATCCAAACTCTTTGTTAATTCTCCTATTCAATTTAAATGATTGTAATAAGTTGCGAGGATCTTTCTCACCTGATGCAATGTGAATAAAAGTCTTGACGTACAAATCAGCCACTGAAGTGGTAATAAAAACCTTGTTGTTATCCAACAAACTACTCAAAATTTGAAATGCTTCATGGCGAACTTTAGCTAAATTCTTTCTTGGGTCATACCCATTCGAAAGTTTAGCAAGTATCTTCTCGCTATTCAAACTATTCGTATAAAGTTTGCAACCAATCAAGGTATTAATTCCACTCAAGGCATGAATTAGACTCAATTTATCGTCAAATTTATTCATCAAGAAATCAATCATTACACCAACATCTTGTCTTGACAAGTGACCAGGCGGTAACTGACTCAACACCGAGCTCAAGAATTGCATCCCGCGACTCCTCATTACTTCGTTATCTGAAGTCAAAGTGGGGCCTAGTTGTTGGATAAATTGAAGTAATGTAAGTTGAGTTGTGGTGAATAAATCAACAATTTCGGAAACGTAGTTCTGCAATACGTCATCATTGTTGGTACCCACAGCAGCCACATATTGACTGATTAACACCGGTATATTATGGGTTGAAGATGGAGTCGCCGACATATTTTAGGTGATCTCTTCAATGAACATTTACTTCTGTTGGCTTGCAGAGACGATCGACTGTATCTTTTTTCTTTGTTTTTTTCTCTCATCGCGTCTATTTGTTGATTTTATCAAAAGCGAATGATAAAGACCCAAGTAACACCAACACAGAGTGCTATAACCAATAGTTCATGCCTGGAGTAATAGAGTTGATTGTTACACCCGGTGGATGGAAAACGAGGTAATCGATTAGTTGTTTTGAAGTAGGGATGGCGTAATTTTGGTAGCACTAGTTTTTTGTTTCTCATCCATAATATGAGCTCACAAGTCCACTCAATTGTTTGGGGATTGGATCTAGCACGTATATAAGCTAAGTTATATTCTCTTCTTTAATGCTCTTATGCATTGAGGTTTGGTTAGTTGGTGTGTGTATGTGTATGTGTATGTGTATGTATATGGGGTTGACACAAAGTCTTTTGTTTTAGTTTGAAAAAAATCTTTTAAAATCAAACAACAGTCCTCTCTTTCAATTGACAGTTTACCACCACCACCTACAAACAAACAAACAAAACACTTTACAGAACACTTTACTATACTTAGAGTACCTCACAACTGCCAATCAAATCGCATGTCTCTTATTATTCTCACCATTCAATGATTGAAATACCAGACTTGGATTCTATATATATCCCAAAACTACCACACGATGGTACCATCGATCAAGATGCAGACGAAACAGGACAGAACGATCTGCCGAACCGTATTTATGCACCATCGCCCAACTCCTTCCACGAATCAGCAAATAACCACCGATCCATCGATCAAGAGCCAGAGATGCAAGATGTTAGTAGTAGCATTGATGGATTTGAAATTGACAGTTTGAATTTCAAAAACCATTCAGGATTATCACTTACTAGTGATCAAAACCTCAACACCCAACAGATTGACTATCAACAAAGTGAAACACCAACATTGGCAACTGGCTTGTCTTTTTTACCAAACAATCTTCATGAACATAAAACTACATTTAAACTACAAGAACCACCAGTCAATGACCATTATCAAACAGATACATTAAACCTCCATCAATTTGAAGCTAGTGACCAAGTTGGACCAATTGAAACACCTAAATTTGCCCTTAAGTCGAAAAATACGCAACTATCGTTGAATCAACTGCTAGCATCTCCAATGTCACTAATGCCACAACATGATCATACCGAACCCTCACCACAGCTACCGGCACCACTATCTTCAGCATCATTACAGAACGTACTCACAATGAATGAAGATGGTATATCGAGGAAAAACCTAGCCACTGATTTCAAAACTCCTGCTGAATACACCCTACATATTATATTCACCCAATTTGTCCGGTTTGCAGAGAGGAAACTAAATGTATTTCTTGACTATTCAATGGCTGATGAAACTTCACTATTCAACATATTTGCAGAAGGTGCCGACCCACAGTTTGATAAAATCGTCGAGTCCTTGGGTTACATTGCTAGAAGAAAACCTAAACCGGTGATTGACAGTGTTATGTTTTGGAGAAAATCCAAAAGTGAGGTGGCATCCAATGCAGCACAGGAAGTGGAAAAGTTACTAATTCATGCCAAAAAGACTTTGCCCGAGGATAATTTCGCGCCACCTCCCAAACCTAAACGATCAATCAGTTTAATGAGAAGCAAATCGAAAACGCATCGTCGCAATCAGTCATCTGTTTCAACCTTATCTTCAGACCCAGAGTTGTTGAAAAAGAAGCAAGTGGTGGACTCACAAGTTGATATAATTAAACAAACGGCAATAAATGCTGAGAAAAAGTCCTTGGTGTCCATTTATATCTTGTGCCGGGTACTAATGGAAGTTGTCAAGCAGACGCCAACTGAGGTGATGGGTGAGGATCTTGGTGATAAGCTAGAAGAGATTGTTTATACCCAGCTAAAGACGACCGATCCAGCAAGCACTAGCCAATCGATAATACGGGCTGCCAATTGGACATTGTTTGCTCAGTTACTTGGGATAATGTCAGAAAAGAGATTCCTCAGTGTTAGTGATCGATTTGTTTTCGATTTGGAAAAGCTTCCCCAGAGAATCAATCATGAGGACGAGCCAAGATTATATCTCCTCATCTCAGGTATGAAGTATCTCAAATTGAACCATTATCCACCAGAGCTATTTGAAGATAGCAAAGAGTTTATTCAAATACTTGCCAAGTTTTTAGACAGAACTACAAACGAGGCCGTTCTTTATGCCTATTGTGACTCAATATCAAACTTGGTGCTACCTTTGGCCAACAGCTTGACTGCCGAGGCAAATGATCCAGGGTGGAACGAAGGCATTGAAAAGATTTACAACAAGGCGATAGACATGTGGAGAAGACTCCCCGAATCGAGCACAACAACTAGCGTGTCCAACATTTTAAACACCCAGACATCTCATTTCGGCAGTGGCTGGTCACACTTGATGAATGTGATTACGGCAACATTGTCTGTTTCACGTAAAGAGCTATTTTCGTCGAAATGGTATGCCATTATTGAACAAAATGCGTTTAAATTGAAACCAAAAGTTGATGTGCATGAAAAGACAGCATTCATCGTGTACACTAGTCGATTATTGTGGGTCTATTTCAATCGCGTACCTGATTCGCTTAATTCAACAATTAAAAAATTGGATGAGTTTTTCAAATTGATTTTGTTCAACCCTGTATCCTCCATTAAAAGACATTGGCTAACTACCCACCATGAGCTAATTGATGCGTTGGCGCAGATGATTCAAATCGTTGGGTACAACCATCTCAACTACACCCTTGAAAATGTTTTGCTTCGCTTATTACGTGAAGGCTTTGGCCAGACATTGGAACAAATTCAAACCGAAAAACTCATGTTGGTGGTGAGATCGTATATCAAAGTTTTGAAAGAATTTGAACGCAAAGATAAACCAGCATTTCCTGGTATAGATCAGCAAAAGGCTATAACAAGCTCCCATTTCCAGTTTCTTGCCAAGAATAGCACAAATGTTGCAATTCATGATGAATTCGGTCGTACATTTGGCACTACTTTGAAAATGCTCGATCATCAATATGGCGTCACATTGATTGATTCAGGGTCAGTCAAATCTATGTCGTCATTTGGATTCCGTTTTGAAGAGCCGGCCAAATCATTCGGTTTTTTCAATAATGAGTCGTTGTCAAAGTTATCCAAGGATTCGCATTTGGAATTGTTTTCCGACTTGATTGGTTCAATTCCGTATACTATGGTGCCGCCACAGGGTGAAACACAATGTTCCAGTGGTCTTCCACTTAAGCAAGTGGTGGAATTGTTGACGAGAAATGCCGTTCACTCAAGTAGGAAGGTACTGGATGCTTCAGTGCGTGCGTTGAAATCATTATCGACGAGGAAAAACCCCACTACTTTGTTGAATATATTTGCCAAATTTGCATTTCAGTTATCGGAAAAGACAAGCTCGGTGTATGATTCGACCTATTTAAACTCGCCCACGTTTATCTACCTTTTGAAATTGTATACGGAATTACTTGATACCTGGTTTCAACTGTTTGAGGTGGAAACTGACCCAATGGAGAACCCCTTAGCTCAGGATGATGAATTGATGAACAAGGATGTGTTGAATGACTTGTACCAAATTAATCACAAACAGGATATGCCGAAGCTGAATACAGGAAATGAATTGGAGTGGAAGACGATAATTAACCTGGTGGAGAGTATTGAAGGCAATGGGTTGTTTTTCCTTTGCTCGCAAGATCCTCAAGTCAGATCTTATGGTATCAAGGTGTTGCGCATTGTCGATAAGTTTGACCAAGCGATATATAATCTAACTGAAAGGGAAGAGTCGGAGCCAAAACTGGACCCAATGCAACACTCACGAAGCTCATCGAAGTTTGCCGCTGATGTTGGCACTCGGATCATCCACATTTTAGAAGAGACTGACTTTCACGATATCATCAAACCATTTAAAAAGGAATTGAGCCTACCTGAACGTCAACGATTGGCGCGACTCAAGAACGATAAAAAAGTATTGACCAAGGTTGCCGAATCGGACTATGGAATCGACTCCACCATGTGGTTTAGATTATACCCCAAAATCCTTGCAATCCTTTTTGTCAAATGCCCCATGCCAGTAGCAATGTGTCGTGATATCGTTTGCGTTAGTTTGGTGCAAATGCATGAATTGGTGTTGGAATTCTCCGACAATGTTAAATCAAATACGTCATCGTTGTTTTCGTCAAGACCATCTTCGGCAGTACCACCTGAAGTGTTGGTCAATCAATGGAAATTGTACTTGGTGTTTGCATGTATTACCCTCACCACAACCAACGAGCAGAAAATCTCTTTCCCCACGCAACCAACTCATGGAAGAAAGAGATCATTGCAGATGTTTATCCAGTATCAGAAAATCACTAGTGCCAAGTCAATCTTTCGTATGGTTTTGCCATTGCTTAAATCTCACCAAATGATGGTGAGGGAGGCGGTTATTGTTGGATTGAGCCATATCAATGTCAACATTTTCAAAACGTTTTTGGAAAACGTCCCTTCGGTGGTGCAGGAATGGAATACTGACGTCAAACAGAGGAATTTCGCTGACGATCGATTCCGCATTGAAATCATTCACATATTGATGAATATTACTGAAAAGTATAAGAGCAATGACGAGATATACGGAGATGATTCAATTGTTTCTGACTTGATTGCTATTGTTAAGAATGCCAAATCTTTCCTAACGTTAAGCACGGTTCAAGTTGATATTGATTTCCAAAGATTGCGTCGATACTTTTGTGAATTTTTGGAAAATGTATTCTTGGCGTTACAGGGGGATAAGTTGGACCAGTGGCTACCTTTTGAGGCGAGAATGTCTTGCTTCAACTATCTTAAAGAGTGGTGTGGCTACGGTGACTCTAGTGGAATCACCGAAGAGCGGTACAATATAATTACCCAAAAGATTAACCAGCGCAAAGATTCACCCTCAGCAATTGCCCTTTTGGAGTTTGAGAGGAAAAGACTTGAAAGTTCGGCATTGAGCTGTATGGCAATTTTGTGCCTGGGTAAGATCACCCAACAACTTGAAATACCAGGAGCTGGAGTTGCTTATGTTTCATTTGATATCCCCGTGTTGTTGAATTGGATACATGCATTATTGGAAGCAGAAGATAAGGTGCAAGACATTGGCAAATCTGCATTGGAAAATTTACTTCATAATAATTACAACCATGGCGATGTTGTAGTGGAGGTGATTAAACAATGCTGTACAGACATGAAGTCGATGCCAGTTTACTTTTGCACCTATGTTGATGCATTTTTGTCCAAGGATAAGCTGGACACCGTGCTGGATGAAATGTTTGTGTTAGTTTGCTTTTTATGTGGCAGTGTCAATTCCCAAGTGAGACAGTCAGCGTTTAAGCTTTTGACTGAGCTTCAAAGAAGGTTAGGTGGGGCTAATTTGGACCAATTTGCCGAGGCAGTTTATGGGGATAGCTTAGTTGGGAGAAAGAAAGTTGTTGGTCAGATAGCAAGAGTTGTTTGTGAATGCGACACCGAGCGTTTATACACTCGCATCTCCTACATTTCGCATTTCTATAACCTTGTTTCTTCGAGGAAGAATCTTGCTATTATGATGACCGCATTTTTGGAAAAGGTAAAGCTAAACAACGATGATCCACTGTCAGTGATGATATTAAACAATTTGCTCGAAATATCGATCAAATATGAAATGGAATCACTGGATATTGAAGCTATGTGGACGGCGCTTTGCAAAGACAATTTCGACATCATTTACGAATACATCCTCAACAACTGCCTTGAGCATCGCAGCACGTTTCTTGTTGACAAGACAAGGCAAGTGATCAATTACTTAGCAGCTGCTCACGCAGATAAGTTTTACCTCTTGCGCAAATTGATTAGCAATTTGCAACCAAAGATGATGATCCCGCCAGCTGCAAAACCAATAGAGATCCCCAATTCCTACCCATATGTTTCCCATTTATCAGAGGTGCTTGATTATAGCGAAAAAGATTCTGCATTTTCTTTAGGCCAAATCTCTGTCATTTTTATAGTTGACTTGGTGGAAAACAGTCCAATTTTGGTTGAAAATTTGCCGTTATTGTTGCATATTTCGTTTACATTGTTGGATCATTACCTTGTGCTAGTCAGGGAACAGGCAGGTACACTTTTGATTCGGTTGATTCACACGTTGGCAGGGAATGAGCCACGAACAAGTGACATGATTTCTCGTATAAGAAGCAAAGATCATATTAGGAGCTTGTGGGTATATGACGATTTGAACAACGACAAAAAGGGGGCCCGAACACCAAACAATATGATTTCGTTGGTGAGAAATGTTCTTCAAGTCTTCTCGAAAATGCCAGCTTTGCAAGATGATTGGAGTAGGATCGCCTTGACTTGGGGTACAACCTGTGCTGTTAGACACAGTGCATGTCGATCGTTTCAAATATTCAGAGTTCTCATAAACTTTCTTGATTTGAGTATCTTGAAAGCCATGTTTCACAGATTGTCGAATACTATATCCGATGAATCTGCCGATATTCAAGGCTTTGCTATGCAGATATTGATGACATTGAATGCGATTGCTGCTGAGTTGGACTCACAAATGTTGATTGATTTCCCACAACATTTTTGGTCTAGTGTTGCTTGCTTGAGCACAATACATGAGCAGGAGTTTGTTGAGGTTTTATCTACAATGAACAAGTTTATTTCCAAAATTGATCTAAATGCTACCGATACCATAAACTGTCTCATATCAACGTTTCCACCCAAATGGGAAGGGAAGTTCGAAGGGTTACAACAGATTGTTACTGTTGGACTACGATCATCAGCTTCTTGGGAACCAACATTGAATTTTATGGATAAGTTGTTGACTTTGAAGGATTCTGAAATCGTTGGAATGGGAGATTCGAGGGTTATAACGGCATTGATTGCGAACATGCCTGTTTTCCTCGATGCTTTAGAGAACAAGACAATAACTCCACAAATTGAGAAAACAGCCACAGCTATTGCTCAACTAGCCGCTGATAAGTCTTCGCTAGCAAAGATTTTGACTTCATTGGGCAAAAACAAGTTTCGATCAAAGAAGGATTTTGTTGTGCAAATTGTAACCACCATGCGCCATTTATACTTTCCTGACTATGAGGTGATGATTCTCATTTCATTGTTGAAAATGTTGTCCAATCCAACTGAATTTATCAGGAGGGAGGTATTGGTCTTCCTCAAAGCTATTATTCCGTATATCGACTTCAAAAAAGAGGAGTTTATTGGACTTGGCGCTGACTTGATTTCGCCATTGTTGCGCTTGTTACTTACCAACTTTGCCGAACCAGCATTGGAAGTTTTGGATGAAACGGATGTGATTTCAGGGTCGTTGATGGATAGGGATATTTTACGAATGAGTCTTGGTAATACTACTGTCAAGAAGGAGTATGAGAACACTGCCACATTATTTGGAATACCCGAGGAGAGTGGCTGGTCGATCCCAATGCCCGCAGTTACTGCTGCCAGCACTCGAAATAACGTCCATGCCGTTTTTTCAACTTGTGTTGCAGCTACAGCCGTTGTTGACGAACAGGAAAATAATGAGGAAATTCAATTTCACATGGAAGATTACTACAGTCCTAGTATTCATGACAATGGAGACGCGGTATCTGTTAGCGTTGATGAAACCACCTTGGGTAATATGTGGGCAGCACTCGATGACTTTGATAGTTTCTTCAATACTGACAAGATGGCAAAGAGGAAAACAATTAGCTCTCCAATCGAGGCTAGACCCCTCAATAAAGCATCCCCTATTGAAAGTGCACCCAATACATATGACAAGAAAGTATCGGCAATTTTGAACAAGACGTTAACTACAAACTCAAGAAACAATTTATTGGACTACATTGGGGAAAATGAGCAGTATGCGTCGCCAGCTCCATCTAGACGTTCGTATATTCCGTTTAGAAACAAAACAATGACAAAGACGAGAGAAAGCTTGACACCAACTATTGGTGTTGACATGAGCCCTCGTACACCATCGTCGGCATCACTAATGACAAGCAAGAACTCGTTTAATGGAAGTGATGTAACGCAGCTAGCAATGTCGCCCGATAACACAAGATTGGATGGATTACTTGGAAAGAGATCTAGAAAGAGGATGGGCCAATAAGACCTTTGTATAGAGTAGTTATGAATGTACATTTTAAACATATGTAAGCTGCTAGAGATGTAGTTTAAGGGACGGATTGTACATGTAAGGATTGTGATACATCCACGTACAATGTGAATGTATACATTGTAAACGGAACATTCTTCCATATCGTGGAATGACGAGAGAAAGAAGTGCATAATGCGCACCAACGTACTCCATTCGGGGTTTCTTCTTTTTTGTTCATCCTTTATAAAGTTTGGATGCAAAAGTTTTTACATTTGTTGCTGAACGAAAAAGAAATGGGTGAAAAAAAAAATGAAAAGAAAAAAAAAAGTTACATCATCGGTTTGTATATCATCACAAGACTACAAAAGAACCCATAAGCTGAAGACGCAATGCCACCAAAGAAGAAGCAACAGCCATCCGACAAGAACAAGGCCAAGGCAAAGGCCAAGTCTGCCGAAGACAAGACTTTCGGTATGAAGAATAAGAATAAATCAAAGAAAGTACAACAGCAAATCAATCAATTACAAGCAGGTGTTGACGGTGGAGCAGCCAAGAGGAAAGAGGCCGAAGCCAAGAGGAAAGCCGAAGAAAAGAAGGCTGCTGAAGAGGCTAAAAGAGAAGCAGCAAAACTTTTCGGAATACAACAGCAAAAAGTTCCCTTTGGAGTTGATCCCAAGTCGATATTGTGTGAATTTTTCAAACAAGGTGTTTGTAATAAAGGAAACAAGTGTAAATTTAGTCACGATCCAAATGTCGGGAGAAAAGATGCCAAGAAGGATTTGTATACCGATGCAAGAGAAGAGAAGGAACAAGATACAATGGACAACTGGGATGAAGAGAAGTTGCGTAGTGTCATTCTTTCGAAGCACGGTAATCCAAAAACCACAACTGACAAGGTTTGTAAGTACTTTATAGACGCGGTGGAGAATGGAAAGTATGGTTGGTTCTGGGTGTGTCCGAATGGAGGTAATGAATGTAAGTATAAGCACTCGTTGCCACCTGGATTCGTATTAAAGACAAAGGAGCAAAAGAAGTTGGAGAAACTAGCGGCAGAAAGCGCACCAAAGATTACATTAGAGGAGTTTTTAGAGTTGGAAAGAAGCAAGTTAGACAAGAGCACATTTACACCCATTACAGCAGAGACGTTCAAGAAATGGAAGATTGAACAAAAATCAAAGAGGGAAGATCAAAAGAAAGAGGAGGAAAAGAAGAGTGGGAAGAAACCACAAACTGGTAGGCAAGTTATATTGGAGAAGTTTTCCGACAAATATTACACGGAGGAAGACGATGGTGGAGAGTCTTGGGACTTGTCTCAATTCAGATCAAACCTTCCTGACGATAATATTAAAGATTACGGAGATGGATCTAATGTGGAGGAGAATTACCAGGATGATGGAGAAGTGAAAGGAGAGGTCAATGGAGAGGTCAATGGAGAGGTCAATGGAGAGGTCAATGGAGAGGTCAATGGAGAGGTCAATGGAGAGGTCAATGGAGAAGCCAATGGAGAAGCCAATGGAGAGGTAAAGGCTGATGATGCTTCTAATGCTACTGATGCTTCTGAGGCTCCCCAGGCTAATGGGGACACGGGAATTAGTGCTTGATTATGTAGATCTATAAAATACCTATTTCACCCGTACATCTTCATCCAATTTGTTGCAACTGCTTTCGAAAAATTGATCATCACTATCCATAAATATGTGGATTTGTGTATTTGTGTTTTTCAAATCAGCAATGGCTGTAGTCACTCTACGTATCCATTCAGCTCCTTTTTTATCCCGATCTTCCAACTCTATAAAACCTAAGGATTCGTAAATGCTACCTGGTTCATAATCGTCGCCATTCTTCGGTGTCGTCCTTGAACGTCTAGGTGGAAGCGGTGGTCTGTATTCATCAATCATCAGATTGCCATCGGAGGAGACGTTGGATGATGGTGGGACCGATACCAGTGGAGACTGCGATGATATTGCTGATGAAAGTGGCAGCATTAGGTCAGGTGTATTGTCAATAGAGTTACTTTGAAGGTTTTTAGGCTTTTTCGGTTTCATTGGCGGTTTTTTCTTGGGTGATGTAGAATCTGTAGGCGAACACACGGGCGAATCTGACAAATCAATCAAGTCAATATCTTGCGCATTTGATGCATCTTCTTGTTCCTTATCATTAGATGTCACCTCGGCGGTTCTCTTTTTTGCTAATAGCCGCAACAATTCCTTCAAAATACGACGGTCGTCCTCTAATGATAATGAATTCTCCACATAACGAATATAGATTGATAGTATCCTATTGGGATAGCTTTTCGCTAGGTCCACATACGCTTCCAAGTCGTACTCGCCCGAATCTCCAATACAAACAAACTTCTTTTCAGGAAAGTCTCGTAGAATCTTATGCAACATGGTTCTTTTCCTTGACAGTGACGGTTCCAATAGCGAGGAGATAATGCTGCCCAAATACCTCTTCAAATGAATTGATCCCTTGGGCAAACCGACGAGATTAAAATACTCCGATATCGATGGGAATAATTGCCATGGGGAATTAGAAACGTAAAAGAAACTGATATCCTGCCGCTTACTGAGATCGATATACCATTTGACGATCGACGGGATTTTCCATGCTTCAAAATCTTGCAACAACAAATTTCGAAGCAACACTCGTTTGTCACCTACGACTCCAGTTAGTTTAACCGTGTCATCAATATCACTAATGACACCAAGCCCCTTTGTTGGGACTATCATAACGTTTTGTGCGGCAAAGATAGTTTCGGTGACCATTGATGACGCAAAGATGACAGATGGCTTGTAGTCTACCTCTATTGTGGTGTGAAAGTATCCATACCCATCCGTAATCAATTCTTCATTTATCACCTTTTCATGTTGACTTTCGGAGCCAATGGTGATCTTTATTTCTGTATTTGGTATTGACTTTGCGAAAAAGTCAGCGAGTCGCTCGTTGATGATAGCGTCAGAGTTGGGTGAGCCTGGGATGGAGCTGGTACTCTGATCCGATGCTGCCGAGTGAACCGATTCATTATCAGACTCAATTTCTTTATGATGGACTTGATGTACCGGGAGGAAAGCATTTTGGTTTTGTAATTGTTGTTCTGTGTCCTGGCTGTTCCGTTTCATCAACTGTTTGATAACAGACATCATAACTCTATTTTTCCGATTCATGGCCCCAGGAGCTGATACCCATCCAGCAACATCGATATAATACTTGTTCTCTAGCTTCCTCGTGTATGTAGGGTACAACTTTATCCGTGTGTCCTTGGGGAGAACCACCTTGCCTTCTTCATCATAGACTTCCCTCGGGTTGGTAAATGCTTTGGATGCACCGGACGCGAGTGAGGTAACAGATCCGGTGATCTTGGGAATGTAGTTGTCCCTGGTGCTCTTGGCTAGTCCTATTAATCGTTGTCGTCTGGACATTGAGTTGCTTTCGAGATTCATGGGGTGGGAAGGAGGGAGAGGAAGAGAGAGAGCAAGAAGAAGAAACGTACTTTGCGATTTTGTGAAGACGGAATGCACTGAAATTAAAATCACAGAAGGTGAAAAAAGGAAGAAGGAGTTGGAGGAATGGGTTAGAGCAAGGGGTATACCTGGCGGGAGGGAAGGTAGATGTAGATAGAAGGTTAGGACTGTCGGTAAAATAATGTACATTTAAGGTGGTGTAGATGACGTAGCTTGAAGATACATGTAAAGGAAGTAGGTATATGAATAAGGATTGATCGTAGATGATGGTATGGAGAACAATTATGGAGATACCAATGGAGATACCAATGGAGAAGATTATATCAGACTACCTACCACTACAAACAATCCATAGTTACCGCCTCACAAAGTCTATAACTGGACCAATTGCAATATTATTTTGGTCAATCACACACCGAAAAATGTAAATACAAAAGCCGCCAACAAACAAACTCCACCCACCTACCCACACCGACAACCAAACCATGTCGCTAGACCAATTATCCGTAGGGAACGAATTGAAAGATTCCTATAAAGTCACATCAACATGGATTAAGAACGGTATCAACTTCTTATCAGACGTTGACGAGTTTTATCGTGAACGAGCGGTTATTGAAAAAGAGTATTCGACAAAGTTAAAAGAATTGACCAAACGATTCTTTGAGAAGAAGGCAAAGATATCATCCAACTTGTCAGTAGGCGATGAGCCGCAGATCACACCTGGATCATTGGAAAGTGCATCGTTAGTTCTTTGGAACGATGTGTTGACCCAGACAGAGGCGATTGCCGACGAAAAGGCCAATTTTAGTCGTGAGTTGCAAATGAAAATTGGCGAAAACTTGGTCAGTTTAAAAGGAAAATGTGAAAGAATTGAGCGCCAAATTTCCCTAATCAATGAGTATTTGACTACAGAAAAGAAGGGAGTTGAAGATGAAGTTGCAAAAGCAAAAAAGCATTACGATTCGTTATGTCAGTCTACTGAAACGGCGAGGGACAAGAACCAGAAATCGCCAACTGATAAACATGCTCGCAAGCTAGAGGAGAAGGAAGTGGAAATGAATAACGGAAAAAATGCATACTTGATAAAGATTAATGTGGCTAATCGATTGAAGGACAAGTATTACTACCAGGATGTGCCTGAAGTGTTAGACTACTTGCAGGAATTGAATGAGGACAGGGTAGCATTGATGAACAAGTTGTTGAAAAACGCAAATATCGTGGAACGAAACTCATTAGATAAAGTAAAGGAGAAGTTGCATTTAATTGACAGTACCATTGATCAGAATAGCCCTAAATTGGATATCGCAATGTTCATCAAACACAACACGGTTGATTGGGCTGAGCCACAGGACTTTTATTTCATTCCGTGCTCATTTTGGCACGACGACGAGAGTTTGGTGATCAAAGAGCCCGAGTTGACTGAGTTGAAGAAGCGACTCAATATTGCAACAAATGAATATGGAAAGTTTGAACAATCGAGTTTGGATATGAAACAGTCTCTTGAGGAAAGCACGGCAAAGAGGAAGACAGACGAGAGTATAACATTGAAATTTGACGCGGGGTTGCAAAGCTCGCTAACCATTTTGAGCAAGTTTATGAAAGAAGACACAAATAGGGTCAAGAACGAAGTGGAGATTGAAATTATCCAGAATTTCGCTGGGGACAAAGATTTGAGCTATGTTGCCCCAGCTCTGCAGAAAAAATCCCGTTTTGGGTTCCTCAAGGGTAAAAAGACCGAGCAAAGCGATGCACAGTCAGTTCACACGGTCAAGTCAAACACTTCAAGTATCTTGCCCAGTGGTATATTCAACCTTCGAAGTAACAGGGGCTCAAGTGGGAAGGGCAAGTCTGGCCCCACAGCAAAAGCTTTGTATGCGTACACTGCAACGAGTGCCGACGAGACAGGGATCTCTCCTGGTGATGAGTTGTCTGTAGTGGAAGAGGACGACGGTTCCGGATGGACAATGGTATCTGGCCCACAGGGACAAGGTTTGGTGCCAACATCGTACATTGAAGTAAAAGCAGCAGCAGAGGAAGCAGCAGCAACAAAGAAACCACCGCCAGTAGCGCCAAAGAAAGGGGCAAAGAGAGTGCAATACTTGGAAGCCCTTTACGATTACACTGCTGATGGTGATGATGAGTTATCTATACAAGCTGGCGATCGAATCATATTGGTAGAGGATGACACCGACGGTTCTGGCTGGACGGAAGGAGAGTTGAATGGGGAAAAGGGTATGTTTCCCACCAGTTACGTAAAAAGGATATAGATTATAGCTTTTTCATTAAAACACTTTTTATACACACACACAGAACTTAATGAGTCTCACCTGGGATTTCGAAAACAACTTGTTTTCCAGTCAACTTAGTGTATAATTGTTGGAATGAGTCCAATTTGTAGTCAATAGCAGTAGAGTCTTTTGAGTCCAACAAAACCTTTTGGATCTTGTTACCACCAACTAAGTATCTTACTCTCTTTCCGGTGATTTCAGTTGGGAAAACCAAGTCTTCCAACAATTTGTCGTGAACAGCAGTCAAGGTTCTTGATCTTGGTCTCTTTTGTTGTTTTCTGGCTTTTCTTGATGGCTTTGGTAAGATTCTTCTTTCAGCCAAAAAGACAACATGTCTGTCTGGGAATTTCTTTTCCAACTCTCTGGTCAATCTGGTTTGGATCTTTCTGTAAGCGTTCAATGATGGTGGTGGGACAAAGATAGCAAGAGCTTTCTTTCCTCCATTGACATCGATTTCTCTGACGGATTTGAATTGTAATGGACGTAAGTCAGCTTTCAAGTCGGTGGTGGATTCCAAATCAAGGAAAGCTTGAGCGACCTTCAAGTCGAGTGGGGATGGAGATTCAGCAAGGATCTTTGATGCCATGTTTTGGTTTGATGCTAATGATGGTTGATAAGGGGGGGTGTGCTCTTGAATAATTTGGGAATCTTTTCAGACTCTTTTTTTTTCTTCATCTTAGATGAATTTGTTCACGTGAGCTGAAAAAAAAATAGAATATACATTAGGGCGAAGCCCTAAATACAAAGGTGCACGTGACGACAAAGCAGAACCTAGGAGTAGGCAGTAGGGATGTAGTTTGGAAGAAGTAGAGAAACCAGAGGAGCTATACAGAAGTAGATATAGAGTAATAGCTAGATGATCGTTGAATGAGCCCTTAACTGGTGTGCAACTTCCTTACCACTACTAGTTGTGTGCACCCAAAATACCCAAACAAAGTCACCACCCACGTCCCCTACATGAGCCGCACGCAATATCCGAAATTAAAATGCTTCGTTTGCTTCAACGTCGATTCACCCACTCAATGTCTATCGAAACTGCTAAAAAATTGGCAGCATACAGAGCTGTCGATGAGAACTTACCACCCAAGGCCAAAGTAATTGGTATTGGTTCCGGATCTACTGTGGTTTACGTTGCTGAACGTATAGGGCAATTGTCCAACAAGGACGACTTTGTCTGTGTATCAACCGGATTCCAGTCAAAAGCGCTCATTGTTGATAATGGTTTACGTTTGGGCCAGATTGAACAATACCCATCCATTGATATTGCCTTTGATGGTGCTGATGAGGTTGACCCGCAATTGAACTTGATCAAAGGTGGGGGTGCATGTTTGTTTCAGGAAAAGTTGGTTGCCTCGGCAGCAAAGAAGTTAATTGTTGTTGCTGATTATAGAAAACAGTCAAAGAAGTTGGGCGAACATTGGCATCAAGGGGTCCCCATTGAAGTTGTACCTATTGCGTTTACCAAGTTAATCGGCGATATCACCAAGTTGGGGGCTAAAACAGTGAACTTGAGACAAGGAGGTAAAGCCAAGGCAGGACCTGTGATTACCGACAACAACAACTTCATCTTGGACGCCGATTTTGGCGAGATTGAGGATCCAAACAAGTTGCATCATGAATTGAAGCAATTGGTTGGTGTTGTTGAAACCGGTATCTTTTCCGGCATTACTCAAAAGGCATACTTTGGAGAAGAGTCGGGTGAGGTGACTACATGGCTGTTAGAGAGTAAGTAAGTAAGTAAGTAAAAAGTGTTTATTTCGAATGCGACGATATCCAATTAAGCGTTTCCACCAACCCGGTTCCGTCTATAGCCACTGTAGGTATGACAGACCACGTATGATTACCACTCAACTTATTCAATTCAAACTTTTCAATCAAGTCTTTTGGTTTGACGGCCCCATCGACATCTTGTTTGTTGGCCAACACCACTAGCAAACAGTTGTTCAATTCTTTGTCAGTTATTATCCTGTACAACTCCTGTTTTGACTCTTCCAACCGCGACTGATCGCTTGAATCCACGACATAGATCAACGCGTTGGTCCCAGTGAAATAATGTCTCCATAAAGGTCTGATTCTCTCTTGTCCACCACAATCCCACACTGCAAACGATACATTTTTGTGCTTGACTGTTTCTACGTTGAACCCTACTGTGGGCACAGTCTTGGAAGTCTTTCCAAGCTTCAACTTGTAAAGTATCGTTGTTTTTCCAGCATTGTCCAACCCAAGCATCAATATTCTCATTTCTCGGTTCTTGAAGAGTTTTGACTATGGAGAGGAGTTAGTACATGCGGAACATCGTTACACGTGGGAGTGTCTGCCGCTTATACATACGACTAAGGAACCCATCTTGAATGGTGCAAAATGCCTGCTTCAGTTCAAAAAGAAAAACGTGTTTCGTCTTCCTCAAATGTAACGTGGATACTATCAACTGATTTTTGACGACAAAAATGCGTCTCTTTTAGACGAGTAAACATTACACAAAAAAGAGGACGAGTCAGGGCGTTTCGGCTTATAAGGTAGTACGAGGTTATAAAAACAATTTGAGAGAGGCTGGAACATATGTATTATAGTTTGTCAGGTTCGCTCATAACGCTGCAGGCTAGTGTTATCCACAAAGAAAGAATACGAGATTTAGCGAAGCTGTAGGGTATGCGTACAGCTATGTTTTGGTTTTAGTCAGATTAATGGGTGGATCACGAGAGGTAATGTATGGGCTTGAGCGAAATATAGATAGAGGGATCTGTATCGATCTCATCGATTGGATGCGCTGAAACGTTTACACAGAAGTCCAGAAATGGCATATGGAGGATTTTCTAAAAATCACATGACAGGTAGCGCCAAACACGATCTTTTATCCGTCTTTTCTTGCTGCAAAAAAAGGGTGTTGGCAGATCCAGCTTCATGCTCAAGAGTTATACCTAGATACTAGTAATTTCTTATCATAGTGTAGTATAAGCTAGTCTGAATTTCGTACGGGGGTTCTCGTGGAGCTCCAGGGATAATCTCGAGTGGCAATTAAAATTATGCACATGCAATTTTTAACAAGTCACCTTGAGTCAATAAACCCAAGGATAACTCAGGATCGTAAGCAATCTTGCTACCTTGTTGGTCCTGATGATACAAGGTAGTAGTTTTATGGCCACCTTGAGAAGCTATTAAGACCCTAAGATTTCTGAGAAAAATAAGCGGAAATTTATAAAAAAGAAAAAAGAGAAAAACTCTATATACGGTCTCTCTGTAAGGCTTCTCTCGTTCCATCCATCCTTTGCCAAAGAATTAATTTCCCCAGGTTTACCCTTGTATCCTAAGTTGCCCCTTGTTAGGTATATAAACAATTTGTAATTCTTTATAGCCGAAAATGACCCTTCAACGGAGAAAAAAGAAAAAAAAATCCCCACAGTCTTTTGTTTTTCCTCGGTTGAAAAATAACCGCTAGACAATATCACACACCTACACACGCCGCTGATAAAGAAACAGAATCATTGCCCTTTTCTCCATTTTTCAGTGGCTAAAATTTAACATAAAAAAATTTCCAACCTCTTTACTTTCAACTTCTTCTTTTTATTTTAACCAACCGAACAACTTACAGTTTACAAACCAACAGTTATGTCACAATACAAGCAAAAGAACCCAGACGATGTTGTCATTGTTGCCGCTTATCGTACCGCTTTAACCAAAGGTGGAAGAGGTGGATTCAAAGACGTTGGATCCGACTACCTCTTGAAGGAGTTGGGAGAACAGTTTATCAAAAAGACTCACCTTGATCCAACCCTCGTTCAGGATATAGCCATCGGTAATGTGTTGCACGCAAGAGGTGGTGACTTTGAACATCGTGCTGCTTTAATGGCTGCTGGATTCCCACACACCACTCCTTTTGTTGCCATTAATAGATTTTGTTCTTCCGGTTTGATTGCTGTTTCGCAAGTAGCAAACAAGATCCGTACTGGTGAAATCGAGTGTGGTATTGGAGGTGGTGTTGAGTCTATGTCTAAAGACTATGGTCCAAATGCCATCACCAAGTACGACCCTGCATACGAGAACAATGAAGAGTTTAAAAAGAATCAAATTCCAATGGGTATCACTAATGAAAACGTTTGTGATAAATTTGGAATCTCAAGAGAAAAGCAAGATGAATTCGCCGCCAAGTCTTTTAACAAGGCTGAAAAGGCTCAAGCTGAAGGTAAATTCAAGGAGGAAATTCTTCCAATCGAATCTTGGATTGAAGATGATGAAGAAGAAGATGAGGATGGTGAACCAATTGAGAAGAAGGTTGTCATTTCAGAAGATGAGGGTATTAGAAAGGGAGTCACCCCTGAAAAGCTTGCCAAGATCAAGCCTGCATTCAAAAAAGATGGTTCTACATCTGCTGGTAACGCCTCTCAAGTTACCGATGGTGCTGCTTTGGTATTATTGATGAGACGTTCATTTGCTGAAAAGCACGGTTATCCAATTGTCGCCAAGTACCTTGGTTGTTGGGTTGCTGGTGTCCCACCGGAGATTATGGGAATTGGTCCTGCTGTTGCCATCCCAAAGGCTTTGCAAAAGACTGGTCTTAAAGTCGATGACATCTCCGTTTTCGAAATTAACGAGGCCTTTGCTGGTCAATGTTTGTACTCGATCCAATCAGTGGGAATCCCTGAGGAGAAAGTCAACTTGAATGGTGGTGCCATTGCTTTGGGTCACCCTATGGGGGCCACTGGTGCTAGACAATACGCTACTATCTTGCCATTGTTGAAGCCAGGTCAAATTGGATTGACTTCTATGTGTATTGGAACTGGTATGGGTGCCGCTTCCATCATTATTAGAGAATAAGTTATATAGCCGGTATATGAATTTGTGTTGTGATATTTTTTTTTTTTAAGATGATGATGATGATTAAATAAATTTACTCACATTCTATTTCACTTCTATTTCCTCTTTTTCCTATCAACTACCCTTTCCAAGCTCAACTTCACATCACCTTTAGCAAAATGGTCCAAGTTGTAGTACATTGGCGCAATCTCAACCAACCATTCTGGTTGCACAATGGTGACAGTCCTGATATAGTTTTTGCTCGTCAATACAAACTCATTGTAAATGACCCATTCGCCCGGCTGCGAAACCACTGTGCTTGGGTGGATCATGACATCCTGGTTATCTTTCACGGTGAGATATCCCTTTGATCCACCACTCCTCTTTTTGGCCACTTGCATAAAAAATCCACCAACAAGTGCCTTTTTAACATTTTGCCAATACTGACCTTCACTAATTTCACCATACTGTGACACAAGTTCCAAGTCGTATCTCTCCATCATTCGCAGCAATTGTGAGCGGACATTACGTGCTGATACCAACGACCGATAGCTGAGGAAATTGTCACGACACCATTTATGGGCTGCTTCAGATTGCGCAGCAAATGCTTCGTATACATTGATCAAGGTCAAGTGGTCGCCATCGGGCTGGGCAAACGATAGTTTAGCCTCATCAGCTAGTTGGCGTGCTGATTGCGGACGCACAAACACACTAGGAACACTCAACATGGCAACAATGGTTAAGATTTCCTCTGAACACTTGTAAGCCGGCGAGCCAATCAACATAACGGCAAGCATAGGATCAAGGGGGAAATTCGAAGCCAATCTCCCCAATGCAGTCAACTCACCTTCATCGGAAAGACACTGCAAATAGTTTAGCTCCTCCAATGCCCGCATCATCGTTTCTGGGGCCGGTGGGTCCATAAAGTCAAAATGGACCAAATCGTCAATACCCAATTTCTTCAACTCCAACACTGTCGATGACAAGTTTGACCGTAAAATTTCTGGATACGACTGTTCAATCAATTCCTTGTTGAATGCTTCCTCGGTGTACAATCTGAAACATTTACCTGGTCTGGTACGACCAGCTCTACCGGCTCTTTGTTGTGCGCTCGCTTTCGAGATTGGAGACACCAACAACGACTCAACACGCACTCTTGGATTATACACTTTTTGCTTGGAGAATCCCGGGTCAACGACATAGACAATACCATCAATGGTTAATGACGTTTCTGCTATATTGGTTGACACAACGACTTTTCTACCGGGACGACCGCCTTGTCCAATTGGAGCTGGTGCTGGCTCAAAAATACGCTGCTGCTGATTAGGAGGTAATGACCCATACAATGGATACACTTTTAACGGTCCGCAACCTTGTTCTCTAATCAACTCGTCACCTTCTAACTGAATCTTTCTGCAAGCTTCTTCAATCTCTTCCTCACCAGTGAGAAACAACAACACGTCACCTTCATCCTCAGTGGCATGGATCTGCAATACAGTACGTATAGCTGCATCCAAGTAATCACGTTGAAACTCGGGCGTGTAGTAAATCTCAACCGGATGTGTTCTACCAGCAACTGCCAACAATGGTGCATCATGGAAATAACTTTGAAACTTTTCGGCATCCAATGTGGCCGACATAATAATCAATTTCAAGTCGGGTCTTCTCAAACTGATTTGTTTCAACAATCCCATCAATATATCAGTAGCCAATGTTCTTTCGTGCGCTTCATCTAGGATGATGCACGAGTATCTACTCAAATTATGATCATCCATTGCTTCTCTCAACAACATACCATCTGTCATGTACTTTAATATCGTTTTTGAGCTCGTTTTATTTTCGAAACGTATACTATACCCAACTTCTTCACCGAGGTTAACATCCATCTCATCGGCGACACGCAGGGCAACCGACATGGCGGCAACTCTTCTTGGTTGTGTACATGCTACTTGCTTCCCTGTTAGGTGAGGCATCTCATCATAAAGAACAAACTGGGGTATCTGGGTCGTCTTTCCCGAACCGGTCTCACCAACAAACACCATAATCTGGGTCGAGTGGAAAATCCTGAGAAACTCTTGCCTCTGGGCATGCACCGGTAAATCACGACGCACTTTAAGGATCCTGAAATATGCATCGGAAAATTCGTCTCCTGTGAATGGATTAATGGGGCCATCTTCTAGTCTTTCGGCATCTTGAGCTGTTGTTTGGTGGCGCACGAGTCCTTTGAATTCGCCATTATCGTGGTGGATCAACTTTTCCTTCTCTTCGGCATGTGGATGATCATGAAGGGACTGTTCTGCCGCCTCTGCAACCTTCTCCGCCTGTGAATCGTCAATAACCACCTTTTGTCTTTTGAGGGATCTTTCAGTCATTGCAGAATTAGAACGTGAATAAGAGAGAGAAGTCAACTTTCAAAAGGCATCGCAAAAAATAAAAAAGTATCCATCTTTACATATGCACAAAAATAAAAACTTACATAGCTAAAACCCTAAACCTCCCCCTCCCCCTCCTTCTTATCTCTGCAAATGCAGATACCAATCATTCAACGCAACGCTAAGTACTTCCCTTGAAAACTCCTTGTTGGATTCCATAACCACACCACGTGTTTTGAACCACTCAGAAAGCGCTTGTTGCAATTTACCCTTATTCTTGACGCTCTTTTGACTACCCAATGTGATGAAATTGTAGTCAATGTAAAAATCATCAAACAAGTTGAGCACGACTTCAAACTCATCTCTAGTAAGCTCCAACTCTCCAATAAATGGGAGCATGGCAAACTGGTCCTGGTAGAATGAGGCAAAAAGCTCAACTTTCTCTCCTATGGCTTGCTTCAGTTCGTTCAAGTTGCAAAGAAAGCAGTAAATGCTAACCAAGAACAAGATACCCGACTTGTGGAGGGTTTCATGAATGGCTAATATGCGCCGATCCTGGAATGTCTTCTTGTGGTAGAAGTTGTTGCTGTTAACGAGGGACAACGCTGGAGCGATTTTGCGATTCGTGGTAGTTGATGAGCAAGTGATAGCGGGAGACGCAACGGAGATCAACAGGCGATTGACTGGTTGAACTGATTGATCTGAATTCATAGCGAAAAGATGTGGTGATAAAAACAGGGTGGGGATTTTCGTTTGTTGGTTATGCAGAATTTCATTGCAAAATTGGAGAGAGAGATAATAGTAGATGGTGTCTAAAGATTATTACAGGAGATAACGGCAGATGGTGACTACTGAAGATAATGACCACTTCTATGATACCATCACTTGGGCCACCTTGCTTGTTGCAACTCCCCCATCTTTCTAAGCAACTGGTAGCCTTTACCCCATTTTAGTAAATCTGAAACGAGAGAAATTTATCACCCACCAAATACCAGTACCATCCAACCACTCATCCAACGTACCACTCCAATTACATCATGGTTGACACAAGCCTAATTGCTATAGTGTTTGGAACATTATTCACTGGTGCTGCCAACTCACTCCTCACAAAATACCAAGACAATCAATGTGTCCACCACTGCAATAATGGCGATCAACCACCACCACAATATTTCAACCAACCAGGCATACAAACCCTCCAAATGTTTTTAGGAGAGTTGTCAATGTTTTTTGTATACATCGGATACAGATGGTACTACTCGACGTCTTATATTCAACTAGGTGACGGTCACGACGATCAAGACCACGAACCAACAACAGATAAAAGTGAAGGGATTATTGCCATTTTCAAGCATTGGAAATTGGCCATTCCAGCAATATGTGATTTAAGTTGTACGACATTGCTCAACATTGGACTCATTTACGTTCCTGTATCCATCTACCAAATGACGCGTGGGTCAGTTGTGTTGTTTGTTGCGGTGTTATCGGTCATCTTTCTCAAACGCAAAATATCCAAATTGCACTGGATCGCGCTATTTATCATTACTTTGGGTGTCGGAGTTGTTGGATTGAGTGGGTCGCAGCAAACAAATGAAACAGAGACAACAAGTCCGAATAATGCCGCTGGGTTGGTCATATTTGGAATAATATTGATTATCAGCGCTACTTCATTACAAGGTGTGCAATTTGTCGTTGAAGAACATATATTGGCCAAACAGCCAATTATTCCATTACAGTTGGTTTACATTGAGGGTTTTTTTGGTGCTACAACTATTATTACATTTATGGTGGTGCTTAATTTCATCTACAAGGCGATCCAATCACCCGAGGAGTTTGCCCAATCGCCATTCAATATTGTTGAGGCGTTTTCGCAAGTCTTCTCCAATAGAACCGTTTTTGTAACATCTTTACTTATTATGGCATCCATTGCCAGTTTTAACTTTTGCGGATTATCCATAACCCACCGTATCTCAGCCACTGCAAGGTCAACAGTAGACACTTGCAGGACTTTGATTGTGTGGTTATTTGCCGTAGTGGTGATGCAATGGGAACAATTCAAGTTTTTGCAAATGACAGGATTTGCTATCTTGGTGTTTGGCACATTGTGGTTTAATGGGGTTATTGAAGTTGAAAAATGGAGCTTCATTCCAAACTGGTTGAAAGATGATGATGCTGAAGAAGATGAGAGGACGCTGATTGATGAAGCCTTAGAGGAGAGACTCATTAGCTGAAAACAAAAAATTTATGAAGGTGATCTCTATGATAATATCAAAAGTTCTAGGCAAAGTTAACACATACCAGCCATCGGTCTCTGTGTCTCTCATCTCTGCACAAAATCAGAAAGTGCAAAAGAAAAAATGGAAAACTTTTCTCGGTATCCATTATTTTTGCAGTTTGTAATTAAACGGTTTTTCCTCCGTAACAATGCAACGGTTGTGCAAAAACACTTCTGGGTATGCATTCTGCAAGATTTGTGATCCAGTATATCTGCGTAATTCACTTTGCATAGTGATGGTTTTACCAGGTGGTGCTTCTAGACCTCTGTTGTGTTGTAGTTTAGACTATGCTTGAAGAAAACACAAAGCTTAAATAACTGCACCTAAAAAACCTCTCTTTTGGAAGAGTAGGAGAGTAATTACTTGCATGATCAGAGCATTTGATCAGAGCATTTGATCAGAGCATCAAAGTGTGTGATTGCAAGAGGCATGATTCTACAATGATCAACCTCTCTCGAATGATTCACCTACAGTATATGTTTACTACTTGAAAACAATTTTCTCTTGTTTGTAAATTCTCCTGTAAGCCAATTCTATTGTAGGCTTTCTAATTCTCATGTAAAACAATCTTCTTGCAAAAAGTTTTTTTTTTTTTTTTTTTTTGCCTCAAAATTAAGCAAAAAACTTTTAAACAGCAACAGCAACAACAACAACCTCGGCTTTGCTTTTTTTTTTCTATTTATTTTAACTACCTTACGATTTCTTTTACAAATGGTTTGAGGGATTAAAACGACTCATTTTTTCCACCTACATTGTCACACACAGCATATACTATCTCTAGTACATAGAAACGAAAAAAGTAGAACGATTTAATGATAACATCAGTTTACTTTTCCACATGGGTAAATATCGTTTGATTCGATAGCTTTTGCTATAACTCACACTCACTCATAAGCCTGTTCCACTGGTATTATTGTTTAGCTTTTCTTTATTTTATCCTTTTCCAAACTTGGCACAATTTGAAAACAAGGCTGGAATAATTAGACGATTTGGGAAATACCCACATTCTCCCTGTCTTGTCCACCTGTCTTGTCTGTCTATATCTTTGTGTAACAAATTACAAAAACGCCCAATGTTTTTTTATTTATTTATTATTTATTTATTTTATCCCAATTAGGACGGATGGCACTACTTTAGAAAAAGAAAAACAATTGAGTCACGTGAATAATACAATAAATGAATAGAAACACTTTAGTTTTGTGTTAGTACACGGTTTGAACAAAATTAAAACAAAATAAAAATGAATTTAACTTAAGCCAGCAAGACTTGCCCCACTTACACTACCTTTTTTCTCTCGACTCCTATAGTTAAGAAATCTCTGTCGTCAAAACACAAACACAAACACAAACACAAAAGAAAATAAATAAACATAAACAACTACACAAATACACTTGATGCAAAAATCTTTTCATAACCAACAACAAGCCTTGTCTTCTTCCGAAAGCAATTATTTAGACTTAGACTTAGACTTAACTTGTGTAAGTCTGACAATAAAACCAAAACAAATTCCTCCTTCTTATTATCTCCTTTCATTTCACCACTTTTTCTTTTTACTTAATTAATAAAAACTCCTTTGATTCCAACTACATTGTCATTCCTTTAACACCACCACTACTACTACTTTAAATAAAGTATCCACTAACCTTTAGTCATTCCTTATAACACTCAACTCGTCAAAGTTTTTGTTTTTTTTTATTCTTTCTCATTTCAAAAGTATCACCAATGAAGTTCTCAACTGCCACATTATTCGCAGTATTGTCCTCGATCTTATCAGTCGAGGCATCATCCTGTTCATACGACGGAGGAAATTACTACTGTTCAGAAACATCCAAAGTCGTCTACAAAGGTATTGGATTCTCGGGAAGTTACAAAGATGTCACCAATATGGATGAAGACAGTGGGTCCTGCTCGCAAGAATCGTACTCGTTTTCAGGAAACTTGAGTCCCCTTGATGAGGAATTATCAGTTCATTTCAGAGGTCCTTTGAAGTTGTTACAGTTTGGTGTCTACTATCCAAGCAATTCAAGTAGTAATTCCAAGAGAGAACTTGACGAAGAAGACTGCAACACCCAACATGTCCATCATAAACACAAGAGAGCCACTGAGATTGTTCAAGTTACCCAAACTGTTATGGTTGATAGTAATGGAAACACCGTCACTTCACAAACTACTGAAACCACCAACGCTGACAACGGACAAGACACTTCATCATCCTCGTCGTCTTCTGCTGCTGGTTCTGGTACTACGTCCATTACTAATTTAGCTGGTGAAGGAAAAGCTTATAGATCAATCTCAACTCTGTCTGCACCAACCACCACTTCATCCCAATCTTCATCTTCCGAAACTGCTTCCGCCGATGGTGCATGGGAAAGAGATACCTACTACACTCCAGGCAGTGCTGACAACTGTGTCTTTTTGAACTACTATGGTGGTTCAGGCTCTGGTGTTTGGTCATCCAAGTTTGGAAACTCATTGTCATATGCAAATTCTGACAATTCAGGTGCATCCTCAAGTGCTGTTGCTTTAGAAGAAGTCACCATTGGATCAGACAAGGAATTTGTTGTCATGTCAGGTCAAAAATGTTCAGGAGACTCTTGTGGTTACTACAGAGATGGAACCGTAGCCTATCATGGTTTCGGTGGCAGTGACAAGATTTTCATTTTTGAATTTGAAATGCCAAGCGATAGTTCATCATCTGGATACAATGCTGATATGCCTGCTGTTTGGTTATTGAATGCTAAAATCCCAAGAACTTTGCAATACGGTGACTCTTCATGTTCATGTTGGTCCACTGGTTGTGGTGAATTGGATTTGTTTGAAATCTTGTCTTCTGGTTCAGATAAATTGATTAGTCATTTGCATGATGGACAAGGTGCTTCATCATCAACCAACAATGGTGGTGGTGGATCACAAGATTACTTTGCTAGACCAACCAGTGGATCATTCAAAGCTGCTGTTATTTTCACCAGTGACGAGATCCATATTGTTCAAGTTGATGATTCAACAGACTTTGGTTCTAGTTTGGATGA
Organism: Lodderomyces margitis; assembly: GCF_024628925.1. Classification (NCBI taxonomy): domain Eukaryota; kingdom Fungi; phylum Ascomycota; class Pichiomycetes; order Serinales; family Debaryomycetaceae; genus Lodderomyces; species Lodderomyces margitis. Next base: position 120,553 of record NW_026261820.1, read on the forward strand.
AGATACTGTCAACTCATGGTTGCAACAATCAGGTTCATCAGCCACTATTGGTTACTAGATTAGACTAACCACACATACACAAACACAATGTTTGATTGCCTTTTGATTGCCTTTTGATTGCCTTTGATAAAAAAATTCGTTCTACATTTTGTATTTGTATTTGTATAGTAAATATTAAAAAAAAATCAGATACCCTCGTTCGCACTGAAAAAATTACTGTTCCCTTTCAACACTTTAAGAATATGGGACGCCATGTGGGTGTCGATATAGGCACGTCATCAATTCGAGTCACATATGATTCTCAAACCAATGAGCTACCCATTGTTACACATCGTGGGCGATTCATCACACAATCATCGGTATCCATCTACCACTCACTTTTGCAATTGTTACCATCACACTATAACTCCATTGCTATATCAGCAACATGCTCCACTGTCGTAACGAAAAAGATAAATAACCATCATCTAGAACCGTTCAATATTGAAGGTAATGAATCAGATATCTTGCTTTGGATGGATCATTCAGCACAACAAGAGACTGAATTTCTCAACAACTCGTCTGCAACAAGGATTAGCCAAGCACGACGTCAACTAGGTGGCAAATTCGTTGCTGAATTAGGCCTTCCCAAATTGAAAATGATTCAGAACGTATTTGGAGACAACGATTTAGTCTGTTTTGAATTGTATGATTGGATTAGTTACTTATTAAAGTTTGGCCCATCAGATGGAAGAGTAGAGTATCATCCACTTGTGGAAGACAACACCACCCTACATGCAATCGATGGTTCAATTAAAGGCTGGTCAAAGGAATTACTTGATGAGGCTGGGATCATTATCGAAATTGGTGGATTGGGTGTGCTGGGAAAAATTGTACCTCGATTAGGTGAACCGGTGGGCACTGTGCATGGCACCCGGGCTGTCATTGGTCATGGATGCATTGACTGCTACGCCGGCTGGCTCAATTCATACTCATCTTTTCAAAGTGGTGATGAAACTGATGCAAAATCGTGTTTCATGGTTGCGGGAACTTCCACATGCTTCATCTACCGTGGCCAACAACAAAAGAAAAACTATTCTGGAGTCTGGGGGCCTTACCAACTTGCTAAAGATAACGAATGGTTATATGAATTTGGCCAACCGGCAACGGGTAAGCTATACGAGCGCTTGTTTGAAAAACACGGCAAAAAGGACTACGTCGCCACAACTTTCAAACAACTCGAGACGGGAATGGAAACTTACATAAGCCAGAATGGCAAGGGAATACACGAGCTATTAAAAGGATACTTTTACTATGGGGATGTGTATGGTAATAGAACCCCGTATCAAGATGGTAACATGGCAGAAATGATTATAGACAATCCCAATGGACCATTTGGCCCAATTATTAGCACCACGACCCATGCATCTCTACTTGCAGAGTATATCCTCATTATGGAGTTTCTTGCTTTCCAAACGAGGGAACTTATTGAACCTTTGGGAATAGAGTCGTTAACTATTTCTGGCTCGCAATCAAAAAATAAACGGTTTCTTCACCTTCTTGCTGATGTGTGTAATGTATCCGTCAAGGTGGCGAGTGCAGCAGATGGATGTCAAGGAGCTGCCAAAATGGGTCACATTGCTGAACTATGTCAACAAGGTTACAACTATGACGACGCTTTGGACGAGGTGACAAAGGACAATTCGTCAATAAAGTTGGTTCTTCCTGACACCGGGGACTCCAATTATTCTGTTTCTGCAAACGAACTGTCGTTGCTCGGTGTCAAGTATGAAATTTACCTAGATATGGCCGACAGACAAAGACAATACAGGGACATGATAGGCTGACGGGCTGATGAGCTCTACCTGATTGCATGATTTAAATCACCATGTAGCATATCATTTTGTAAGTTTTCACCTCTAGAATTACACTTCCTTATCTCAGCCGTATTGCCATGCATTAAATTGTAACAACGATTCTCTTCTTGTCCCCGAGTTTCCCCACTGGGTGAATCCAACCCGAGCAAAAGAAAAAGCAAAAGAAAAAGCAAAATAAAAATAAAAATAAAAATAAGAATTAAATAAAAATAAATTTAAATTAAATTAATTATTTTGGGTTGCAAAAAATGAGATTGTGTGTTTGGGGATGTAGTAGTGGTAGTGGTTCTAGTGGGGGGAGGGGGGGGGGCGGGGCGCAGTAAAAGTTATTTGGACCTAGGACGAGCGACCTGGAGGACCCTTTGCCGAGCAAAAATATTTTACAAGACACAAACTTACGTCATCAGGGAGTTTAGTAGGAATATACAACAACAAAAGCCATTAGTGAGTATTACAATATCGTATACGGTTACGCTCACACGCTCTCCCCCTTGCATTGTATTTGTTCAACGTTTTTGGTTGGACAAGCAAAAAAACAAAAAGAGAAACTACGCAAAGACAAAATTAATTAAACCAAACAAAACAAAGAAAGAAAGAGAAAAAATAAAAAAGAATCTTGGTTTACGACTTGTACACAATTATCACCCATATCAACGTATGGTTTTCGTCAAAGCCATCGCTTCAACACATCTAGCTAATCTGAAGCTATGAGCAAAAGTCCACCTGCATCCAATGAGGACATACACCCCATGTCGACTACAAACACCATTCACCACCAAAAAGATAGGTTAGACCGTTTAGACCCCAAATCACGGCTTTCCGACTTCTTTCGCAGTGAGGGGAACTTGGAAGTGATGCTGCTGATGCTGGCGACTCTGCCAAATACTTCCTCCAAACAGGCAGTAACTAAGCTAACTAACAAACACACAACAAAGAGTAATACGACAAACAAGAAGAAGCGGACGACAACATCACGAGCATGCGACGCCTGCGCCATAAGAAAAGTCCGATGTGGACCCACAACGCCATGTTCGCATTGCGTAACTAATGGATTGACCTGTACGAGAAACAGAGAACGCAAAAAATCCGGCCCCAAGACGTTGACGAGGAAAACACTTGATTCGATTAACAATTTAAGCGAAGTGATTGAACTCAATACAAGCAAAAACAACTGGACGAGACCAGAATTGTCGTCCAAAAACTCATCAAATACCGTGTATTCGAAAAGCCCTAGTGTGATTGAAGAGGAGTCGGAATCATCGCACCATCCATCGACACCATCAGTCAGTAATAGATCATCTGTTGCACACTCGGTGACTCCGATACCACCACAACTGGCAGGGTTTGGTGTGGTTAGTGGCTATGATCAGCTGAGTCAAGGACCAGGACCGGGACCAGGACCAGGACCAGGACCAGGACCAGCACCACCCCTAACACAAATGGAGCCAAATCAGTACCCAGAGGTTTCAAATCAGCTACTAGCGGCACAAGGTAAGATGCCAGCGATGCTTGGTCAGTTGCCAGCAGCAAACCAGCTACAGGCAGCCCAAAATCAATTACAATCCCTGGCAAACCAACTTCAAGTTCTGGCTACCAACAATGATGCACAAACCACGTCAGAGGAATACTTGGTAACCCCATTCCACTTGATTGAGAATTTGAATTTGATCGGTGAAGAGCCTTCAATACTGGAATTGCTTGCACCATTGACGGTGCAATCCGTCTTGGCCAATTACACGAAATTGGTGGCGTTTCTAAGCACCAATTATCCCAACATAATCAACAACGATGGGATAAATACCCACTTCACTGAGATAAACTTGATTGACCATCATGATGATTCGTTGTACTTGTCGACCTTACTTATTATCCTCACATTGAATCAAACAATTGCCGAAATCCTCATTAAGTTGAAGAAGCAAAAATTTAAAAAGTTTGTCAGATATCCTAAAAAATATCTTGCATTCCGGCCCTTTAAAACGTTCAAGAACCTATGCCACTTTAAAGTATTGGAAATATTTTCCCTTATTGAAAAGAATTTTATTGTGCCACCGTTGATACCGAGAAACCGAGCCAATGGTAATGGAAGTCAAAATCTTTTTGCCCATTTGAATCAATACCAAATATACTATAACTTATCATTGTCCAATATGCAATTATGCAACTACAACCACATTTTGAATTTGACAAACACCCTCAACACGGCCTCGGGTTTCTACAACTCATACGGAAATGAAGCACAGGAGCACCAAAAGATTTTATACCTTAGTCGAGCCATCTCGACGTTCCAGTTAATCAATGTCAAACAAAATGATTCTTTGGTGCCGATTCGGGAACTATACGAGTTAATCTATTCCTTTGAACGGTACTATATCCTATTCAGCTCGTACAATTATGATGTCAATGTATTTAGAAACAACGACATCTTGTTGCATATGAGAAGTGAAAAGTATCATGGTCAGGGTTATCCTTACGATTTAATGCATATCGTCGACGACCTGGGATTGATGGGTCCTCTCTGCCGCAATGCTGGGTTCAATATGATGTTGGAGTATGATAAGCCGCAGCCTGGATATTTTGAGTTAAAGGGAAGGATTGACGCATTAAGGTGCACTGATCACATGTGGTGTATCCTTAGGGAGATTTTGTTGTTCAAGATTATGCTTGTACGACCATTGAATTTTGATCAAGGCAAGATGGAAATTGTCAGGATTATAGACGCCATCAGTAGCAGTTTAGAAGCAGCTGACTCGGATATTTTCAAAGTCAAGGTGTCCAATTACCAAATCTTACAACCGTTGTTGCATATTTTGAAAATATTTCTCGAGATAAAACAAGTTGAGGTTCGGTGGGGGAAGCCAGTCAACATGCAAGACCAGGAGTTGTTGGTCAGATATACCGAACTTTTAATTACGCATTTGCCATTTTTCAACAACATTAACAAGTTGATCAGGGCACACAAGATACTTAACAATTGGTTCTTGATGTTGAGTGAGGTAAAGAAGGAAGACACAACTAATGAGGAACATTCACAGTCACAGTCACAGTTGCAACCCCAGCAGCCACCACCACCACCACTACCACAACACACTCCGTACCAACAACCAGTACCACTTACTCCACACAATATTGAATTACCTTTGCATACAGGAATTACACCACAGGTGCAAGCTCCATTTGCCAATTTCCCCCATCTTCAGCCACAACAACGAATTGCTTCTCAAATCGATGTAAATGAGTTGATGAGGGATTTCACCGTGTCGAGGTTGGATGAGAACGATTTTGATGTGAATAACCCCACACCAGCAATACAATACAGGGCTGACGACGACGAAGAAGAAGATGACGACGAGCAAGGCTTTTTCAGTATCGTGCCAAAGAATGAACACGGTCATGAGTTTGTCAACAACCCCAACCCTGACAATCATCAAGCTTCAACTGCCGATTTCTTATCCAATGCGCCACCGACACCGCAGTTTACTTTCCCCAACAATGTCAATTCAAACAATCTACATATGAGCGCCAGCACAAGGAGTTTTTTGTCCTTGCTTAATGCTACAAATTATGCCGAAGACAATCAAGTTGAGAGCAACAATCAGGGATCTGGTAATTCCGACAAGGGCAGTCTAATGGGTTCTAGTTTTTTCAATTTGAGTAATTTACGGTAATGTGGAAGGGGGGAAGCTTGGTGGCGAAAAGCGTCTTGCTGTGTTTATATAGAACAAAAGCTTCATCTACGTTAAACCCTAAATTGCTTCAGTAGTATATATATATATATATATATATACCTTGACATCAATTTGTAGACATTTCTATTGTGCGTCGATGACAATTTCAAAGTCAACGAAAAAATAAAAAAAAAGAAAAAGAAAAAGGAAAAAAAATACACAGTAGAATCTCAACAACAACCACTATAGAATCTAACTTGCCACCACCTCCCTTTTTGTTATCGATTCCCCCACCCCATCTACTAATATTTAGCTTTTTTACCCCATTGACCGCTTCAAGAAGAATTACTCTTTGCATTTTTTTTACATCTAACATACAATGGATTTAGACACGGATGTACCAATGGAGGACGTTGAAGAACAACAACAAAACTACAATAACAACGAATCCACTTCAACCAAACCTGCAACCAAATCCACAATCAAGGAAACATCTACCACAGATAACGAAGCTAAAGAGAAAGCGCCACCTCTAGATGCCCTGTCAATCAACCAATTAGACGCATGGATTGAAAAGCTATCCAAATGTGAACCGCTTTCGGAGGCCGACGTCAAGAAGTTGTGCAACATGGCTATTGATGTATTGCTACGCGAAGAAAATGTTCAGCCAGTGCATGTGCCCGTCACGATCTGTGGTGATGTTCATGGTCAATTCCACGATTTGATGGAGTTGTTCAAAATCGGTGGACCTTGTCCCGACACCAATTATTTGTTTATGGGTGACTATGTCGATCGTGGTTACTACTCAGTTGAAACTGTATCATATTTGGTTTGTATGAAGGTGAGGTTCCCCAACAGAATCACGATCCTAAGAGGAAACCATGAGTCGAGACAAATTACTCAAGTTTATGGGTTTTACGATGAATGTTTACGAAAATATGGCTCAGCAACCGTTTGGAAAGTGTTTACCGACTTGTTTGACTACTTCCCCATCACAGCATTAGTTGACAACAAAGTATTTTGCTTACACGGTGGGTTATCACCCATGATTGAGACCATTGACCAAGTCAGAGAGTTGAATAGAATTCAAGAAGTGCCACACGAAGGACCAATGTGCGATTTGTTATGGTCCGATCCTGATGATAGAGGCGGCTGGGGTATTAGTCCTAGAGGTGCTGGATTCACTTTTGGTCAAGATATTTCGGAGCAATTCAACCACACCAATGACTTGAGCTTGATAGCTAGAGCGCATCAGTTGGTCATGGAGGGGTTCAGCTGGAGCCACCAGGAAAATGTTGTTACCATCTTTTCCGCTCCCAATTATTGTTATAGGTGTGGTAACCAAGCGGCAATAATGGAGGTTGATGAACAACACAACAGACAATTTTTGCAATACGATCCTTCGGTAAGGCCAGGCGAACCCACAGTTACAAGGAAAACTCCTGACTATTTCTTGTAGAAGGGAGATTGGGCAGTATGAGCACTGCTTTGTATAAGTTTTTCACTTTATTCTTTTTTATAATCTGTATTAAAGGGCCCTTTTTCTTTTTTGATTATGATTTTTGTAGTAAAGATTGTCATTGTCGCGACACAGTGCATGCGACATCTAATAGCCAACCAGAGGCTGAAGAAAATTAAACCGTAAGCAGACAAAAAAAATTATAAAAAAAAATATTCAATGAAAGCTTAGACCTTCACAGAGTAAGCCATGTTGAGAGCACAAGTTAGAACATTACCTAGATTTGCTGCTCCTTGCAGGTCGTTGTACACCTCAGTGTTGGATTCAGATCTCAATATTACTAAAAATGGAAAGGTGAATATGTCAGTTGGACCAGGAGGCCGTTCATCAAGGACAGGATACACAGCAACCGTGTTTGGTGCAAGTGGGTTCTTAGGACGTTACCTTGTATCAAAACTTGCCAGACATGGTACTACCACAATTGTTCCCTACAGAGATGATTTGAAAAAGAGATTTTTAAAAGTTGCTGGTGACTTGGGAGTGGTCAATTTTGTTGAAATCGATGCTCGTAATTTGCAAAGTATACAAGACTCAGTTGCTCATTCGGACATTGTTATCAACTGTATCGGTGCCGATTACAACACCAAGAATTTCTCAATGGCCGACGTCAATATTGCCTTGGCTGAAAGAATCGCCCAAGCTACGAAAGATGCGGGTGTTCCAAGATATATACACGTCAGTTCCTACAATGCTGATCCAAAGTCGGAATCAGTGTTTTACGCCACCAAAGGTGTGGGTGAACAAGTCGTGAGAGACATTATCCCCGATTCGACCATTGTCAGACCATCACAAATGTTTGGAAGAGAAGACAACTTGTTGAACTACTTGGGTCCAAAGATTAAAATGTGGACTCCAAACAAGAACCAAAAACAAATTTACCCAGTTCATGTACTTGATGTAGCTAGAGCTTTGGAAAAGATTGCATACGACGATTCCACTGCTGGCCAATTGTACGAATTGTACGGCCCAGAAAAGTTGTCATACCTAGATATCAGACAAATGATTCATGGAATAACTGAAAACTATGCCCAAGCTGGACCCATCAGTTACAACTTTTACGACTATGACTTGCCATTGCCAGTTGCCAAGTTGATTGCACAAGTACTGCAGTTGGTATGGTGGAAATTGTCAAACCCAGACCAAATGCAAAGACACGTTATAGATCAACATATAGACCCGGTTGCTAAAACTTTTGCTGACTTGGGCTTGCACGATCAAACCAAATTGGCTGATGTGTTGTTTAGTTATGTGAAACAATGGAGACATCCATTGATTGCGCAAAAGGGTGGTCCTAATCATAAGAAGTTGGATGAATTGAGAACCATCCAACATTTTACTGATTAAATAGGATGTTGTATTAAATCATTACATATATTCATTATTTAATCTCGTAGATACCCGAAGTAGATAAGAGAATTGCGAGAGGGTATTTTTTTCTCTTTCTCGTTTTTCCCTCTTGTGCTTTTTCTCTTTCATCTTCACCCCACTAAAGATCAAAGTTCACCTCTATACTACATATACCAAATGTATCAACTACCACCGATTGACGAGTTTAAAGCACAGTTACCAGAGGAGCAGAAAGTGGTGATTGACCACCTCTTTGAACCCTGTGACTCTCTCAACTGGTTTATACAAAACTTTGTCATTGGCAAACAATTCTCCAGCTACCCCGAGTTTATCAATTTGGTCCGTACCGAACTCGAGGTACTTGTCAACCGCGATGGCTTCTTTGCCGCAAGAAATGGATACGAGGCCAACACTTTGATCAATAATATAATATCGGCGCATCCAAGATTGGGTGCTCCAAAGACAACGAAATTGAGCCAACACTCAGCAGAGGAACAAAAGAAACTCGGTAGTGAAGAAATGCAAAAGAGACTAGCTGAACTTAATGAGAGATATGAGAAGACGTTTCCTGGATTGAGGTATGTTGTATTTGTCAATGGTAGAAGCCGAGATGAAATAATTGTCAATATGGAAGAAAGGATTAGGCGCAATGACATTGCGTTGGAGAGAAGCGAAGCTTTCCAAGCCATGTGTGACATTGCTTTAGATAGAGCAGCCAAGTTAGATGTCAAGTTGTAGTGGTGTGTAGTGAGTTTGTATATGAGTGTTGAAAAATAAAATGTATGGCTCTAAATTTCGGTTAGCGAACGACCTTTTCTCAATTTTTTGTTGAAACCAAAAATTGCGTAAAATATCTGAGATAACATATTTAAAGCAAACTTTAAAGCAAACGCCATTAAGAAATCCAATCAAAAACAAAACAACAATGGTATGTTGAACATATCAAAGCAGAAATCAATTGATCTATGGCTTACTAACTCTCTCATATCTAGGCTGGTGTTTTAGAAAATGCAAGGAAAGAAATCAAGCGTCTTTCTTTAGATGACCACAAAGAGACTCACTATGGACAAATATTTTCTGTATCAGGACCAGTTGTGGTTGCTGAGAATATGGTGGGGTGTGCGATGTACGAGTTGGTCAAAGTTGGACACGACAACTTGGTCGGAGAGGTTATCAGAATAAATGGAGATAAAGCAACGATTCAAGTTTATGAAGAGACTGCCGGTGTCACTGTTGGTGACCCTGTGTTGAGAACCGGGGCGCCATTATGTGCTGAATTGGGCCCTGGTTTGTTAAACACCATTTATGATGGTATTCAAAGACCTTTGAGATCCATTAAGGAGAAGACCAACTCGATTTATATCCCACGTGGTGTTGATGTGCCATCGTTGTCAAGAACTGCTGAATATGACTTCAAACCGGGTCAATTGAAAGTCGGCGACCACATCACTGGTGGTGACATTTTTGGGTCCATTTATGAAAACTCATTGTTGGATGACCACAAGATCTTACTTCCACCAAGAGCCAGAGGTACTATCACGTCCATCGCTGAGCCTGGTTCTTACAATGTCGAAGACGCTGTTTTGGAATTGGAGTTTGATGGAAAGAAACATAAATACTCCATGATGCATTCTTGGCCTGTGAGAGTTCCAAGACCTGTTGCTGAAAAGTTGACTGCTGATTACCCATTGTTGACCGGACAGAGAGTCTTAGATTCGTTGTTTCCATGTGTCCAAGGTGGTACTACATGTATTCCTGGTGCTTTTGGTTGTGGAAAGACTGTTATTTCCCAATCGTTGTCAAAGTATTCCAACTCGGACGTTATTATCTACGTTGGTTGTTTCTCAAAAGGTACTCAAGTTATGATGAGCGATGGTCAAGATAAATCAATTGAAGATATTCAAGTTGGTGAACTCGTTATGGGTAAAGACGGGTTGCCTAGATCTGTCGTTGGATTGCCAAGAGGTTACGATACCATGTACGATGTTAAGCACATCAGCGGAGATAGACATGGTGCCGAAGCTCATGGTATGATGGATTTCACCGTTTCTTCTGACCACAAGTTAGTATTGCGTACCAAGCAAAATGTGCTTGTTACAACTCGCAACTATGGTGGTAAGACTTACGCTGCAGTCAATTATTTTGTGTTGGAGGATTCGAAATATGGTGTGCAGATGGTCAGAGTGAAAACCAAGGTTTATGGGTACCACGTGCATGGAGGGCAAGCCGGTGCTGAAGAGAAAGCACGCCTCTTTGCTGCGGGACTTGATCTTAGCGAATACATTGAGTGGACTATTGAAGCTAAAGACTATGCAAAGGTAGGCGCGAATGTTAAAAGTAATACCACGCAAATGATAAACCCAGTTTGGTTGGAAACAGGGACACTTGGAAAGTGGTTGGAAAATAGAGGTCTGAACAAAGCCTTGGCCCCGACTTTAGCCTATTTGCTTGGTTTATGGGTTGGTGATGGTTATATGGAACACGCTGCGTTCTCTTTTGATCCAAAGGACACCGGATTAGTTGAAAGAGTCGAGCGCAACGTTGATTTGCTTGGATTATCTATGACTTCCAACGAGTACCATCATAAATGCGATAATCTTTCAAGTGACGGTGTTTCAAATGATGACAATGTCGCTGAAACAGATTTTGATGCAACCAACTACGAGAAATTTATTGGCGAGCAAGTGGCTATTGCAAGAGCCCAAAATGCTGAAGTCGATTTAGAAAGTGATGCTGATACTGATCTCTCTGAAATCTTCGAGGACGAGATCGAAACATCAGACTCTGTCATGACTTATGAATCAGATTTGTCAGTAACTTCATGGGATCAACGAGGCGATTTGACCGTTACTCTCCACGGAAAAGGAGTCCATTTGAACGGAATTAGAAAGCACAATAATTCTAACAACGTCGTCTGGGATGCCATCGAGTATTTTGGAGCGAGACAGAAGACCCAGAATGGCTTTGAAAAAACCGTCCCCAATCACTTGGCCTTTGACGACATTGGTGTTAGAGAATTCTTCTTGGCTGGTTTGATTGATTCTGATGGTTACGTGAAGGAAAATTCCGACGGTTCGAAGAATGCTACGATCTCAACAATTCATAAATCCGTTTGCTATGGTGTTCTCAAAGTTGCGCGCTCTTTGGGAATTAAGGTATCAATTAGCACCGAGGATGCCAAAGTTGATCTGGCTGGAGTCAATCATCAGTTTGTGTACCGAGTTTTCTTGAATGGTCCAGCTTTAACTGGAGTTCTCGCAAAATGTGCTCTTGAGAGAAAGAAGTCAGCGGAAACAGATTTTGAAAGAGGGCCAGTTTCGTTCCATTTCGATTTGGTCCCTTGTGGAAAGCAAGACTATTATGGTATCACTTTGGACGAATCCTCCGATCATCAATTCCTTCTTTCCAACATGGCCTTAGTGCACAATTGCGGTGAAAGAGGAAATGAAATGGCCGAAGTTTTGATGGAGTTTCCAGAATTGTTTACTGAAATTGACGGAAGAAAGGAGCCAATTATGAAACGTACTACTTTGGTTGCCAACACTTCAAATATGCCTGTTGCTGCAAGAGAGGCATCCATCTACACTGGTATCACTTTGGCCGAATACTTCAGAGATCAAGGAAAGAATGTCTCCATGATTGCTGACTCTTCATCACGTTGGGCAGAGGCCTTGAGAGAAATTTCTGGTAGATTGGGTGAAATGCCTGCCGATCAAGGTTTCCCTGCCTACTTGGGTGCCAAGTTGGCATCTTTCTACGAGAGAGCAGGTAAGGCTACTGCATTGGGTGCACCGGATAGAACTGGGTCCGTTTCAATTGTGGCTGCTGTTTCACCTGCCGGTGGTGATTTCTCCGATCCAGTCACTACTTCAACTTTGGGTATCACTCAAGTGTTTTGGGGTTTGGACAAGAAGTTGGCACAAAGAAAACATTTCCCATCGATAAATACCGCCGTTTCGTATTCCAAGTACACCAATGTCTTGAACACCTACTATGACAAGAATTACCCTGAATTCCCCCAATTGAGAAACAAGATTAAGGAAATTTTATCCAATGCTGAAGAATTGGAGCAAGTTGTTCAATTGGTTGGTAAATCAGCATTGAGTGATTCGGACAAGATTACGTTGGATGTTGCTGCTTTGATCAAGGAAGATTTCTTGCAACAAAATGGTTATTCGACCTATGATGCATTCTGCCCAATTTGGAAAACGTTTGATATGATGAAAGCATTCATAGCCTACTATGATGAAGCACAAAAGGCTGTTGCTAATGGTGCCCAATGGTCTAAATTGGCAGAAACTACCAGTGATGTCAAGCACTCTGTCTCATCAGCCAAGTTCTTTGAACCAAGCAGAGGTGAAGAAGAAGGTGACAAGGAGTTTGGCGAGTTGTTGACCAACATCTCAGAGAAGTTTGCTGATGCAGCAGAGTAAAAGAATTTAATTAGGTTATATTGCAGAAAAAAAGTAAAAGAGAATAAACGTTTTCAACTCAAATTTAAACAGTAGTCAAATGAGTCGTTAAAGAATGTCCAAATTCCGTCAAAACAAGATGTTAAGAAGTTGTCCAGCCCATCAACCAAATCACGAACCTCTTCATCAAACAGGTTTACAATTGCTGCTCTTCTTTCAGTCTCTTCGCCGAGGTTCGAGTCGTCAACCGGTTTACTGTAGTTTAACACAAACTCGTTGATGGGGATACCTCTTGGGGTGTAAACAGGGTGTGGCGAGGACTCCCCGGCTTCTCTAGTGATGATGACAGTATTTGGCAATGATTCGCTCTTCTCCTCCTCCTCCTCCCTTTGTTGTTGCATTTCCAAATCGTGCACCACAGGCCTGGGTTTAAACCAGGAGGCAACACTCTCAAGGAATGATTTTGGTACAACTCCATAATCATCTCGTTGAAAAGGGTGCATATTGTTCATAATCACATCATTATTCTGCTGAGACTCAGTTGGCCTGAATCTATCATAACGGTGTCCCACATATTCATCAAAAATATCACGACCAAATAGAGAAGTTGTTCCTCGGGGTCTAATACTAGCTCGTTGTGGGCAATATAAATCAGCATCATAGGGTGGATCGTGTGGTGATACAAGTGAGGGAACTTCAGGGGTTAATGAAGTGGAAAGTGGATCCGAATGAGTTGGCGAAGGGATCTCAAATGAGCTCGATGTAGTAATTGGTAGAACTTGGATAGTGGAAGCGATATTGGTGCTGCTTGATTGGATATATTTGTAATGGTTTGCTATATGGACTTGAAGTTGGTGCGTGGGACTCGAAATCGGTGAGGTGGTATTGTATGTACGATTAGGTAGTGGGGGTTCCTCGTGTGGGTGATGTACTGGTTCTATTAGCATGGTACGTAATTGTTAGAAGAGAAAGTGTGCAGAAGAGAACTTGTAATGCTATTTGACTGCAAAAACAATTTGTCAAATTTGCAACAAATTGGAACCAAGTTACACACCAAAAGTTGGAAATGCAGATAGGACCTGTAAACTGAAGAGGAAAGCAAGCAAAGCTCTATAAGGTAATGACCTAGGTAATAGAGAACTTGAAGAGTTTAGACTGTCACAGATAGCTAAGAGTATTTCGAAATTTGCTTCGATCTGAGTACTGTCTTCAAATGCATATAGAACAGAACCTTTTAAAACCATTACATCGCTATAGGGCGTATTTTCCTTACTCGAAGGGAAGTCTTCTTCCTCTCAGTGCCGAAGAGAGAGGTTGAACGATAAAAAAAGACCTTTGGGTGTGTCCCTCTGCTTTTAAATTTAATAGTCAAATTTTTATCCCTTTTTTGTTTGAGAATATATTTTTAATAACCTTTAATAACAGTTCTCAAAATGACGTGATTTTGACATTTGCTGTTGATTCAAAGAAGAGAATTATAAAATAAAATTCAACAAGACTTTTTAAAACATTTAAACCCCTCCTTTTCCCTTCTACTTCCTTCTTCTAAAATATTATGTACGTTTTGTATAGTAAGATGCGTCACAATGTGTAAGTGATCATTTGATTTAAATCAAATGGTTGCGCAATCAATTCCTCAATTCATCTTCAACATATACCAAGTGATAATCTGGTGAGGCTTTTCCTTGTTAAAGAAAAGATATCTATCATCTCATCAGGAGTCATTGTGTTAGTGAGACATCTTTCATCTTTCAGCCTCCTTTATCGCGAAGCAGGAGATGAGTCAATGTCAGATATTTGTTGATGCAAAATAGAAGACTTTTCTTAGCCCATAGAGACAGGGATTGCGTATTGTGATATTAGTGATATGTCGAATATCGCTGCCATTTCTTTTTCGTAAATTGAGTAATTTATCTTGGACCTTAAACATACGTTAAATTACATTGTTCCGTAAAACTCATGAACTTGTAAAAATCACTATAGAGGTAACTCCCAAATCTCTTTGCAAATCAAAACGACGTCTATCACAGCAACGCTCCTGCTTATCTTACAAAGATGTCACCTCGATTCTACTCTTCCAATCCATAAACATTAGATACTACTTACAAATAAATACCAATTTCTATACAATCTTTTCTAATCAACATCAATTTTTCCTTCATCCTTTAATTTTTTGTACTTTTTCAACAATTTTCGATTCAATTTTCTTCTACTTCCCTTAGCTCCACTACCATCTGATGCATCCTCGCTATTATCACCACCTTGTGAATCATTTGTTTGATTCTTGCCAAAAAAAGATTTCGAGTCGCCCATTAACTTGTCAAACTCTTGCAACTCCTTCAAGATCAGATCTTGTTCCCGTTTAGCCCGTTCACGCTCAGCAATCAATTCTTGCTCCCATTTCTTGAACCCTAAGGGATTATCAACTTGGTAAGGAGGTACAAATGCCATGTTATCTTCGGGTATCACATCCCATAGAAATTGATCTTTAATTTTATTCATGGCCGGGTTGAGTGTTTTCAAACCGGATAAGGATTTTTTCAAAGGGTGTTCCAAGATTGGGTATATTTCATTATGATCCGGCTCCATATGAGCACTGATCTCCTTACCTAAATGAATCAAACTGCGGTCATCATGTTCACCAGCAATAAAATTCTTGATTTTTTTATCTAAATCTTTGGTCTTTTCTGGACGCACATGACGCTTTGGTGGTTGGGGTGGTTTGATAAACTCGCGAGGAATAATGAGGTCTATCCCCTTGGGTTCATTTATTCGGTCAAGAATGTGTTTTTGTCCAAGTGACTCATAGATCGATTCAAATGATTGGTCCTGAAGATGTTTTGGCATCTGGGGCAAAGCTGAAGTGGGGAGATATTGTGGCGGTTGCGCAGTAGATGCCAAAACAGCAGCTGAAGTGGACGCTGATGGGTTTGTCTCTGTTTCTGATGTAGTGGTTTCCTTTAATCTTCCGAATATCTTTCGTTCTTCTTTTGATTTAGTCTTTGGTTTATCGTACAATTTCTTATTGCTGACGGGCTTTGTCGTGTGAGATAGACATCGTATCGATGGACCTGAGACTCGATTTGGCTGCGATAACAGTCTTAAACATGTCCTTGTTGTTAGCATCTTGGAAACTTCTCTAATACCAGTGTTGTGTAAAAAGGCGTGGTGCATACACTGGTCACCAAAAATTATAATGTGTCTCTCTTCGCTCCAACGCCAACTGGAGAGAATTGATAAAACAGACACGACTTCTAGTGTCATTAATTGAATGTCACAATATTGTATCAAACGACAAAATTAGTAATGCCACAGTTTTACTCGAATAGATTTATATGCAGGAGTTAACATTTTGTGTTTTCGTTGAAAATTTTTAGGTACTCGTGGGGTGCCCCTCCAATCAACGCAAAGTTTGGACCAATTACCCTTTCTCTTGAAGACCAACCCGCGCTTCAAAGTGTATGGTAAAGAAGTTTCCTCGACCAAACTTATCGAAATTATTCAACAACACCGCCATGTCTGTCCATAGAGAGAAAATTGACGTTACCCAATTACCGCATCACTATGATGGTCAAGTGACTCTTGCTGTTATTGGAGGTACTGGATTATACGATTTGCCCAATTTACACCCAATTGCAAGGTTGACTATTAGTACACCGTGGGGTTTTCCCTCAAGCCCCATCACCATCTCCAAGACTGATCTGGGATTCCCCGTGGCATTTTTAGCCAGACACGGTCAACATCATGATTTGTTACCTAGTGATGTTCCGTCAAGGGCCAACATTGCTGCATTGAAGAAATTGGGAGTCAAGGCAATTGTTGCGTTTTCAGCTGTTGGGTCCTTGCAACAGGAAATTAAACCGAGAGATTTCGTCTTGCCAACGCAAATCATTGATAGAACTAAAGGTATCAGACCATCAACTTTTTTCGAAAAGGGGTTTGTGGCTCATGCCATGTTTGGTGAGCCATTTGATTTGAAATTGAACGCGCTTATTGCTAATGCTATTCCATCTGAGGGGTTTCTTGAAGGGTTTGATAAACAAGATGCTAATCCAACTTTACATACCAAAGAACAAACCAACAACGGAGAGGATTTGACAGTTGTGTGTATGGAAGGACCACAATTCTCCACTCGTGCTGAGTCGAAGTTGTATCGTTCATGGGGTGGATCCATTATCAACATGTCAGTATTGCCCGAAGCCAAATTGGCAAGAGAAGCAGAGATTGCTTATCAAATGATTTGTATGTCAACTGATTATGATTCATGGAATGAGAGTGAAGAACCAGTCACCGTAGAAACCGTTGTTGGCAACTTGAAAGCCAATTCGGCCAATGCTTGTAAATTGGCAGCAAAATTGATCGATGAATTTGCCGAAAAAGGTGGTGCAATTGGCGATGATATTCAAGGATCAATGAAGTTTGCTGTAAGTACTAGTCCTCATGGGGTTAAGAAGGAGTTGTTGGAAAAGATGCATTTCTTGTTTCCTGGTTATTGGCAAGTTTAGATTATATAGACAAATAGATAATAGAGGTGTATTTCTTTAATCGTAACCGTTATCCATTTTTATGCTAATATACATTATACATGAAACCTAATAATACATCTCTCTAGTCGTCATCATTAAATGCTTCTCACAGAATGTGCCAATGAATGAACTGGTCTCAAAACAGCTTCATCCAACTCATTATCATATTCCAAATCATTCCAAGAATCTTCCTTGGAGTTATAACTATTGTAAATGACCCAGAACAAACATCCACCAATAAAACAAGCCACGGCCAAACCAGTGTATGTCCAAACCATCTTGGGGTCTTTACTGACTGGCGACAAAGCAATACCAATGGCGGAACCAAAAGCGTTGGTGACAAGGAAAAGAGCCATAATGAATGATTTCATTGAAACTGGGGCTTTGGTGTAGGCGTATTCCAACCCGGTGACCGAGGCCAAAATTTCCGACATGGCAATCAACCAATAAGCTGGGGTTTGCAAAGCAATGTGGATATTGTTACCATTTGGACATGAACCTGGGTCGTCGTAACATGGACCTGATTTATAGATGTAGTGTTGTAAAACGGCAGCGTAAATCATAGCACCAGTTCCAAACATGAATCCGAAAAAGATTTTGGTGATTGGTTTGACAGGGGTGAATCTTCTAAGGAATGGGTAGACAAATCTTTCCATGATTGGGATAAAGATAATGATGCAGATGGAATCGAACGCTTGCAAGAAATCATTGGGCAACCCATGTGCTCTCATTTGACCAGCTTGAGAAACAAAATTGTTCAACATTTGTCCATAAGTAACCCAGTAAACTGGATAAAAGACAAAAACTTTACATGCATATAAAGCACGTCTAACTTCTTCAACGAAATGGTCGGTCCATGGGTATTCCTTTTCTGGGTGAACTGAAGGCTTAGCATTGTCAAGGTTGAATCCATTGGTTAAACCAACCCAAGCACATTTGAAAGTTTTGTTAATGATTTTTTCCGAAACTGGAATATCAACCGATTTATTCTTACCAGCAATCAAAGCAGCCAAAGCAAGGAAAAAGAAGCAGAAGGGTAATAAGTAAGCGGCCCAGAACCCAACATGAGCTTCTAATTCAGTGGTGGCAATAACTGACAAACTACCAATATTGATCATCAAATAAAACCACAAAAAGATATTTTGCACCGTGATATTTGGGTCAACAATGACACGTTCACCATTCTTTCTAACGGAAATTCTTGGCTTTCTTTTAGGCACTTGATCAGCCAAATATGGTGACACATTAGATTTAATCAAACCAGTACCAATACCAATGATGATAATAGAAGTGACATACCCACCAAGAGCAGTATTCTTACTGGTGATGGATGGAATAGATGTAACAAACAAGATCAAAATTCCAATAATGTAAACAAAACAAGCCACGAAAAGGGTCTTGTACTTACCCCAATAGGTATCGGCAACCCAACCACCCAAGATTGGAGTGATATAACACCAGAATTGGAAGAAGTAGGACAATGCAGTAGCACCTTGTTGCTTCAAGGCCAATTGCCCCTTGGGGTGATCATTAGGTCCATGCTGCATATAGTTTTGGAAAGGAGCTGACAATCCATAATAGGAGAATCTCTCAGCCAACTCAACAACAGCAACTAACCAGGCTGCCATGGGGATCTTATCGGCAACATGTCTCAACGTTTTAACTTCGTGTTCAGTTGGCTCTCTCCCTTCGTCCTCTTCTTTAAGTGAATCATCAATATAGTTCATCTCATCTGATGAGGATTTCTTAATTTCAGCATCGTCCTCGCCAAGAGATGCTGTTTGGATGACATTTTGTTGATGCTTTTCATTAGTCACTGATGGAGATGCATCTGATGAGGAAGTGAATGCAGCTGTTTCGTCTTCGTGGGGTTGGACGTGTTCTTTAACACTTTGTATATGGTCGGTCTTTTCTGACATTGTTGTAAAAAGCCAAGACTATTTGCCAAAGTTAAATTTAATGTCTTGGACTAAGGGGGAGGGGGTTGAATATAATATAATGGAAGTAAGAAAATATCCTTTTTATCTTATTTTTCTTAAACCCTCTTTTTAAAACAAGAAAAATTGCAACCTATTTATTGGGAAGGAGAATGAAAGGGAGATTTTTTAAGTTCCTGGGGGTGTTTTTGTTTTTTATTACTTATTGCAAAAATATAAAGAAAAGAAATGCAGAGATGGAAATAGAAATTTTCCCCAACTTGTAATTTGTCATTGATAAAAGAGAGAGGGCAAAGTCCATGACTTTCTTTTTTTAGCTTGAAACATGCCATCTCTCTCTTCTGATTGTGTCTTAATAGACAAGAAAATTTTCTTTTGAAGGGCATTTTGACAATTTTGCAAAAACAATAGTATTGTTCATTGGTTGCATCAACTAAAAGGTGTTTTGTGTCTCTGCGGAAAGCAAAAACAAAAAGAAAAAAAAAGCAATTCACAGTGTATAAAGAGAGCAATTAGACGATGCACAAAATCTCAGTAGCCGTCGTCGTCGTAGCCTTAATTAAACAAGTAACACGAGAAGAGGAGGAAGCGCTAAAAATTGAAAAACGGAGCACAAATGAAAAGCCCAACCGGGTCGGGGAAATATCGTGTGAGCTTTGGGGGGCTTCGGCCTAGAGCCGTCTAATTTAGATACAATACAATTTTGTGTGTCGTGCCGTACGAAAAAAATTAACCAACGATTATAGGTCAAAGGGCAAGCAAAATAGATGGTTTATCGTCAAGCTTAAGAAATATATGCTCACTCATGTAACAGATACGTGGTGATGAGGAGGTAAAGCTAAACTTGAACTCAGGTCAGATATACCCTTCACTTCTCATCCTCTTTTATTTTTTATTTTTTGGTTCATGTCACCTGTGTAAATCTATTTATCCGCTGTTTTGCTGCAGCCGCCTGTCTGTCTCTCGTTATGGGGTCACGGCATTTTTACTCAAAATGTCAAAAACATTTCTATTGTCTAAAGTTATATGTCACAAAACTTCAAATACAATCACAAACCCACTTGAACATTAGTCTTTAATTGACGCCTTAACAAAAGTAGATCTCTCTTCCGCTTTACTCACAGATTAGTAACGACTTCCGAACTTCATTTGAAGATCCCCCTTTTAAGCCTCCTTAAAACCCAACAAACGTTTTTCAAACAAGAGAAATACCGGTATTGCACGGCCATATCCTGAGAAAAGGAAAATAAGTTTAAACCTGGGAAGACGCTATTGTGCTTTGATTGAATCTCGATCCGGTTGTGTTTAGAAGCATTCTTGGTAAATCGCCGTGCCAAGTTAGATTTAGATGGCAATTACCCTCCTGTTACCCCAGACTATTTTTTTTTGAAATTTATGCATCTGGTGCAATGAACTAGCGTAAACAATGAGATAAGTGAAACTTTTCACCACAAAGTAGTTGAACAAGCATACACAAGCTGTGTTTTACGATACAGCCTACATTGGGAATACTTTTCTATTATCATCCTATTTAAAAGAGATACAATACAAACGGTCTATATTGTCTTTAAGGATCTTGCAGGATTCTAGGTTTCAAGTTTTTAATTTCGTGCTACCACACTTAAATACTTCTTGAATTGTAGATCCAACTATGAAGAAAACAGGTGACGTCTTTTTGCAGAGTGTTTACTGCATCCATGAATACGTAATAGACTATAATGTAACGGATTGGGTGATGGGTGAAGAGGCAGTTCTTGGCAAAGGAACACGTACGGCTCCATTGGATTCATGCAGGGCTCTCTGCTTCTCAAAAAAAAAAAAATTCCACCTAAAACTCTCCCCTTGAGCCGTACGATGGGCCGAGGAGGAGGGACAACGGCATTTACAAACCAAAAGACTTTAATAAAACAATTCCACTGTTTTTTGTGCTTATCGGTTTGTCCCTTACGTAAAATTGCATATTTTAAGAAACAGCACACAATACTACAAACTATAAATGATAGCTTTATAATGAATAGTGTATTTTGAATCAAATATAAAGAACTAAAAAGATAATACAGAAAGTATAGACACAGCATTCAATAGGCCATGAACTAAACTAATCACGATTTCATACAATCGCCGTTATTTTTAACCAAGACAAACAGCCTCTTACTCTTAACACCAGAAATGGTAGATTCTCTTGTAGAATGGCTTTGCTTTCAAGATGGCCTTTTCTTCAGCAATTTCTTGTCTAAGCAAGTCCAAATCCAAGTCAGTTCTACCAGTATCAATATCAATTTCACTAGCTCTGTAATATATTTTCCAATTCCTCGAGTAAAGCTTATGACCAACGTAAAATACAAGCACCACGGGCACAGTCAAGAAATTCATAAAGAAATCATTGGCGTTGGGCTTAGTTCCCAATGGCCATACAGCGATCCAGAATTGTAAGCATAACACAACCAAGTTCAAAAGCATACCCCAGTAAGCACCAAATAAACCAGCTTGAGACGTGAATGGAAGTTCACCCGTGTCTCTACCTTGGGCTCTCAAAGCGGCTCTGAATCTAATAAGACACAAGTTGATGGATCCCCAAGTGAAGATTGATGATAATCCGGACAAGGCCAATAACCAATTGAATACAAGATTCTGTTTTGATGAGGCGGCAAGGAAACACAAGGCACCAATGGCCAATTGAATAATAATACCAACTAATGGTCTACCTTGTCTATCAATGTATCCAAAGATCTTTGGTGCTTGGTTAGAGGCAGCCAATGCAGCTAAAGTTCTAGATGAACCGAAAACAGATGAGTTACCAACGGACAAGACAGCAACCATGATAACAACATTCATAACCGAGGGCAATCCGCTAATACCACCCAACTTGATAGCAATGACAAAAGGAGATGCCGAGGCGGTGTTTTCAGCATCAAACAAGTCGGTATTGTCATAAGGAACCAAGATCCCAACCAAAGTCAAGCAAATGACGTAAAACAAGGTGATTCTCCAAAACACTTGTTTACAAGCCTTAGGTAATGATTTTCTTGGATTGCTCGATTCAGCTGAGGCCAACCCCACCAATTCAGTACCGGCAAATGCAAAAGCAGCACCGACAAAAACAGTAATAACTCCTTTGACCCCATTGGCAAAAGCACCAGGATGTTGCCAGTATTTGCCCCCAATATACCCACGTCCATTAGGCGATCCACCAGCAGCCAATACAATACCCAAGATGATAAACCCAACAACAGCAGTGACTTTAATGGCACTAAATATAAATTCAGCTTCACCGTATCCACGCACACCAAAGAAATTGATGGCTATAATAAGTACGTAAAATATAACGACAAACGCAGCTGAATTTGTCGTCGTGTCCCAAAACTTGATCGTCACTGCCGCAGCCACCAATTCCAACGGCAACACCACAAGCCACTGCATGGCATAGTTCCAAGCCATAGCAAAACCCCAAGATGGATCAATAAATCTGGTATTGTAAGTGACAAAAGCACCGGCCACAGGGAAAGTGACCGCCAATTCACCCAATGATTGTACGGTACAGTAAATCATAGTACCAATAAGAATATAAGCAATGATTAAACCAGCCGGTCCACCTGTATGCAACGAACTTCCCAGCCCCACGAATAAACCAGTACCAATACTTCCACCAATGGCAATCATTTGTAAATGTCTATTCTTGAGTGATTTACTCAAGGGCGAATTTGCCGTCAAGACGGCGATCTTCTCGGCTTCTGACAAGTTGGGGTCTATGCCCATGGCATCAGTGTCGGCTCTTTTGAACCCATCTTTGAATTTGGCCCATCCTTTTAATGGTGGTTTCGAATCCTGGGCGTCGAAAGCGTCAATGTAGACGCCGCCTTCTTTATCTTCAGAACCAGCAATTTCACGCGAGGTGATGTAGTTTAATTCCTTCTCTGGCATTGTACGTAGTGAAGGAAATTGTATATATGTGAAGTAAAAGAGATATTTATGTTTGGAAGATGGAGATTTGGGAATTTTGCTGGTATATTTATATCTATAGAGGGGAGAGGAAGAAAGGGACGAAACAATGAACAAACAATGTGTTGTTTTGGAATCTCGATAAAAACAATAGAAATAAAGAAATTGCTTTAATCAACTATGCTTTTTTTTTACCTTTGTTTTTTTTGATAAAGGTGTGGTTTATTATGAATTATTACGCCTTGTCTTGTCTTGTCTTGTCTTGTATTGTATTGTTTTATCCAATGAAAAACGTTTCTTAACAATCAAATCAGAAAGTTAAAATTAATTTTGCATAAAGAGAAATAAGATACATATGATATGATATCTAATGCATAATGGATTAAATAGAGGATAAGTAATGCGTATGTAGCTTTAACCAATTCAGAAAATGTTACTTGCGTGTGTGTGTGCGTGTGTGTGCGTGGTTGTTGTTTTATTGTGTTTCAATTGTTATTTTATCTTATCAGTTGCGAAAAGAACAAAAGAAAAAAAAAAAAAAGAAACCAAATTAAAATTAAACTATCAAAAAGGAATTTAATTTCTCTTACTTGTCTGCATTAGATAAATAAAATACGAAACCATTATTCGGAACAGTCTGTCAAAGGAGCCTTTGCCCGGTGTTGAAGGTAATTGAGGCAAGTTAAAATGTCTGTTGTCCAACCAACTGATCAACCAAAAAGGTTTACCGATTGGAGGTGTAGGTAGATAAAATCCAAAAATTTAGGGGGAAAAGTAAAAATCATCTTGTGCTTTTTTTTTGTTCAACTAACTAACTAACCGTAAAAGTCTCCTGTTTTAACTTTTTGATGGGATCGTGAGTGACTTGTAGTATAAAGTGTTGGGAAAGTGTGTGGTAGTAGATTTTGTGCATATCAGTAGTGTCATTAATAAAATAAACTAAAATAGAAATTCATAAAAATGCCGTACAGATTAATTACATAAGCAATTACGTAAGGAACAATTTAAGATTTGATATCATTTTGACACAAACTTACGATTACATCAAGTATAGCCATAGCCAAAAAGTCACACTTTTAATAGCATTCAGACACGGCAATAAAGACAGACTCTATTATTAGGAGATAATGGGCCATTGCATTTTCGTTTCAATCGAATTGTGTTCAAGTACTTCTGTTTATTGACTGCACAAGGGTACAACAACTTTACTTGTTGTTGTTACATTTGAGCGGATATGTGTTCAATAACATTCATCTTTAACACGACATGCATACTCCAACTACCATCACTACGATTGTCTCCCTAGGCCAATTTCTATTTTTCTCGTCCCTTTTACCTCGTCAAATATGTGCATCACATACATACATCTCTTCAGCAAAGTAACAAAAAGCAATTCCCCTCCGCTACAATCCAACACATAAAAAAATATACCCATCAACTGAGGGATTTATTTCTGGGGCGGGCTAGCGAGGGACCCAAATTTCTGTTTATTTTGCTCAATTTTTCCGTCGGAGAAATACAAAGTTTGAGATACAGATAAAAGACTAATGCTCAAAACACTAGTTCATTTGATAAGTTTCAGTTTGGAAAGGCTTGTAGTATTTCGTCCCTCTTCTCGTTTTTTGCCAATACTACCCCCTGCAACAATTGAATCAAAGGTTTTATCCTCTCTCTCAACAGTTCGTTTCATCTTGTTTTGCACTGTTACCGAAAAAGTCTCTATCTGCACATCATGCTAATTCTAGCAGTAACAATGCAAAAAAACAAATGCTTTGCGTGAATCAAAGAGAAGCTCTCGCCTTTGAAAGTTGGAGAGAATCATACTTAGCAATTCTTTGAACCTTTGTTTCTTTCGTAGAAGATTCTAAAATGTATTTTGATTTCCGCAAACCCAAAGCTTCCTACAGCGTTAAGTGAGCTGGCAGCACTTACTACCAATTGCCTACGACAAATACCACCAAAGTGTTCTCAAACACCTTTTGTCTAATGCTCCCAAAGCGCTCTTAGGCTATTCGAAACATCCACACAAAGACTAAAATTTGAACCTAACTATTCCCCATTAAAAAGATCAAAAAAACGCCGTAACACACGCGCCGCAATTCCATATTCTCCATTGTTCTAAGCCGTCGTCTATCTACGCTTGCTGTGTGTTATTTATGTTTCCTCCTTCAATGTAGTTTCAAGAAATTATTTTAGTCTCTTGGATAGTAGTTTTAAGAAAGAATGCAGAAAAATCAAATCATGTCAAAAAGTAATTTCAGTTTCCCCACAGTTTTTCAATTTACCAAGTCGAAACTTACACAAGCTTTTAAATTTTAACTCCGTCCATGCTCTTTTATTACTTCTTTGATATTACAGAATATACCAATATAGCCAAATGGAATGGGTGTTGGCTTTTCTAAACTCAGTAAAGACAACATTGAGGCTGTTCGTTCTATCTTTATAATTTATCTATACATAAAAAACAATCACACATAGAAAAGTCTACTAAACAAGGAGAGCTAACTACAATAACAGCAATTCCTCACTTTGCAACTCTTGACCAGTTCTTAAACTCTTCATCACCATATTGGATATCTTGAATCCATTCATTAACCTTTGCAGCAACTTCACCACTGCCACCAGCAACAGTAGGCACAACAATCAGCTCACCTTGATATTCAATATTGTTGATAGGAGCAACAATGGCGGCAGTTCCAGTACCGAAGGCCTCGATCAATTTACCTTGTTTGGCCTTTTCTTGAACTTCATGAATGGTCAACTTACGCTCATTGACGATCCAGTCATCACCACCACTTGCTAACTTGGCTCTAACCAACTCCAAGGTCGAATCACGAGTGACACCTGGCAAGATCATGCCTGCCAATGGCGGAGTAACTAACTCATTCTTGCCATCATCCGTCTTGAGGGCAAAAAATACATTCATGGCACCAACTTCAGTAATCTCTCCATCGTCACCAAACAACCACAAGTTCTGCGAATGGCCCCTTTTGGCGGCTTCAGTTTGGGGCTCGATACAGGAAACGTAATTGGCTCCCAATTTATACGAACCCACACCCTTGGGCCAAGCACGCACAGCGTAATCAGTAGCTTCCAATGAAACTGGCTTGAATCCTGATCCAAAATATGGTCCCACTGGCGAAGCAATAAGGTACAATTTAGCATTTGTTGGTGCAGAAACCCCTAATCCTACTGAAGTACCAATTAAAGTTGGTCTCAAGTACAAGGAATATCCTTTACCCTGTGGTACAAACTTCTCTTCCAAAAGCAAAAACTTATCAACCAATTTCAAAAACTCTTCACCATCAAACGTAGGCAATGAAGCACGTTTGGCTGATCTATTCATCCTCTCCATGTTCTTATCGGGTCTAAATGTACGAATTTGCCCCTTTGAATCGCGGTACGCTTTCAAACCCTCAAACAACTCAAATGAATAGTGCAATACACAAGTGGCTGGGTCCATTGTGAAACTGTGGTATGGCTTAATAGTAGGTGTATGCCATCCATAATCGGCTGACCAGTCAATTTCCAAAATGTAGTCAGTAAATGATTGACCAAATTTCAATTCGGAATTGGGCAAAGGGTCCTTGGGACTAGTAGTTTTGGTTATTTCTAGCTTTGATGAATCTAATGGAGCTGACATTGTTGATATAAAGGTAGTATCGTAGCGTAATCAAGAAAGAAAGAGAGAAAGTAGATGAAAGTGTGTTTAGTTTTTAAGTTGTTTGAAAATTTTCATTTCCCACTTTTTCGCTTCAAAAGGTTTTCGGTATGTGACTCAGTTTGGAACAACTTTTTTTTTCTTCTTTTTCGGTTATCAAAGGGTAACTAAATCTCCTTTAACGGAATGGGCTCTACACAATATTTCCCCTACTTCGGCCAATTTTTGTTATTAAAAAACACTATACCCTTCTAATAACTCCTACTCAGCTGCCTGTGTCAACACTCCATACTCATCAGGATAAAAAATCAACCTCTCAACTCCCTTTTTCGTCAAAATAACCATTCTTATAACACCTCCCGATGAACCATCCCACTTGATTGCCTCTGCCAATGCTGTCTTTATGAAATCAACCGTTTCATCTTGCTCCATGCCTGGCTTGTAGTTTTCATTACACCATCCGTAAATAAAAGTAGATCCACTTCCAGCAATGGCATAGTCTTGTTTATGTATTGAACCACCAATGGGGATCGAATATACTGATCCTCCGTATTTCTCGTCATATCCAGCACATATAATTCCCGCTGTCAAATTGTCCTTATTATTGTAACAAATTTCTTGAAATACATTGGCAGCTATATTGGTTGTTGGTTTCTGGCCCGATGGTAATTGTGATGAATAAATTTGCAAGTAATATTTGACAATATCGGCAACAGCCTGAGTATCAGCAGCCGATCCTGAACGACAACAGTATATGGTATCGTGGATCTGTGTTAGTTTGTCAGTCACCCTGTTGGCAATATAGGATCCTGTTGTAGTTCGTGAATCTGCCCCTAAAATTACACCGTCTTTAAAAGTGACTGCCATAATGGAAGTACCCAAATTGACCTCCCCCTTTTTCAAATGGTTTATATCTACGTTTATTCCGTTCATGATTAAATATGGAAACCTAATTGATATTGCAATTGCTTATGTGAATGAAAGATATTGGAGGTGTCTTGCTTTTAGTGGAGCTTTTTTTGTCGCCACTTGGATTTTTTTCCTTTTGCCTCTCTGCGTTGAAACAAAGAAGAAACAATCACGTGCGTATAAAATGTTACTCACGTGATACACACCTGTCATTATAATTTCTATGTCGATATATTGCCAATAAATATGGCAACCCAATGATGAAAAAGAGTCACTTCACGAGTAAAACACTATAGGCTATTTATTCTAGAATAGTTCTTAGCATAGAGTTGATTACATACTTATTCATTGATTAGCTACTCCTAAAGAAAGAAAAAGAGAAAGTCGTGAGAAATGTGTCAAATTTGGAAAATGAGAAAATTTGACTTTTACGTTTCTGTGTTTTATTTTGTCATTTATTATGTCAAAACTTTTAACGCTGTTTCATATTTTAAAGCACAACAATATAATATAATCTAATAACAATCATTCATTAAGCGCTGAAAACCAAACTCCCCCCATCATTTCCTTTTTATCAATAGCAACACACGTCAGAATAACACACACGCAGCTTTAACGTCTTTTTATCTTTATACATACAACACTCCTAAAAACATGAGTTCAAGATCAATGTTATTTGTCATACTCGTATACATAACACTAGCAATATCCACAGTGATCCCCCAGGTTGAAACGTTCCACCTTAATGAAGATGAATTAAAACATTTAGTAGATGATCCAAAAGTCACCCACAAGGTGACATTCACCGTCAGTCAAAAACAGCCTGATTCTCCCAACATGTCACTACTTGGTAAATTAACCCTTGCATTATTTGGTGAAGTGTGTCCCATTACTGTGGACAATTTCTATCAATTGTCAGCAATGACACGTGGATATGGGTACCGGGGAAGTCAATTCCATCGAATCATCAACAATTTTATGATCCAGGGAGGTAATTATGATGATCAAGGTGGCAAGCTGATTTATGGCGGTAAGTTTAATGATGAGAATTTCCAATTAAAGCACGATAAATTGGGCCGGTTATCAATGGCTAATGCCGGGCCAAATACCAATGGTGGACAGTTTTTTATATTGAATGTCGACAAGACGCCCCATTTGGATGGTAAACATGTGGTTTTTGGTCAATTGGTAGGCGGGTTTGATACATTGACGAGAATAAGTACCGTTGAAGTTAATGGTGATGCCAAACCATTGGATCTGATTATTATCAGCGAAGTAGAAACTTCGCAATTGGGGTCTGAACAACAAGGAGATGATGCGCTGAAGGAATCAGCGAACCAAGCCGATAAGGAGACTAAAGTTGAACAAGTTGTACAAACTAGTTCAGTTTACCCTTGGTTTATTGTTTTACTTTTGGTAGGGATCGTTGGAGGAAGCTATTACAGGAAAGTTTACAAAGCTGATAGGATTACTGATATCAGAGGTAATCGACGCTTTTGAGTAGCTAAGGAGGAGGCAGTGGTTGATTAAGAAAAAAGTAGGAGAAGGATGCAGATGAAAAATGGAAGTAAGATTTAGAAGAAAAGAAAAGAGTAAAATTAAAGGAATATTTATGAGATTGTTGGTGTCAAATTACGATTAGTTTATGATTTATAGGAACTCTAGTATATTTTGGATTTTGTATTGAAGAACAAACAAAAAAAAAGAAGACACTTGCATCGTAGGACTTCTTACGACAGCCAATATCAATATCACACCACACCACAACCTCTCTACCAGATGTCAGTTTTATACAACTTTCCCATAGTATCTGTCAAAAATGTATCATTTACAGCATCCCCCACCCAAATATTCGAAACATTTGCTCCATTTGGCCACATTTACCAAATTCGCCACAATCCAAAACAACAAGGTCAATTATTCATCATTTATTCGACTCTAAAACTGGCCCAATTGGCGGCTAAGGAGCTAAATGGAGTTAACTTTGAAGGAAGGTATTTGGTGACTTCAATGTACGGCGTTGACAAAAGCAAAATTAGTGAAGAATCGTTCAAGTTGAGGCGGAAGCAAGTCGATGAGAAGATCCATAAAGAGTAGCTGTGATGATACAAAGCATAATGAGGCTTATTTATTAAAGGGGAGGGTTAGAATGAGTATTGAACCAGAGATATGGCGTCTGTAAACCAATCATTTATACAAAAGGTGTTTCTAAATCTATAAAATATTCAACAAGTAATAACTAATCAATCCCACAAACACAAATCCGGCGATTTTACCCACTTTAACATAAAGGTTAGTTGGACTATATTTATAGATCAAAAACAAGTCCACTTTTTGTAAATCATCAAACAAATTCTGGAAGTGTACTGTGACTTTAACATGACCTTTAGAAACATCCAAATATGACAACTCATTGTCAACATTCACTGATTCATATGGAAGTAATGATGACACATTGATAAATTCAGCACCTTCAGGTAAATAGAAGTCAATATAGACATCGTCATAAGTGGCATCACGAACCGTATTCAAGAGGGGAAACTTGATAATATATTCATCATTGCCAGCTTGCTTGTTGTCTATCTTGTGAAGGAATAAATCCAAATTTTCTGACCACCCCAAAGTGAAATTGTAATGCCAGTTGCCGAAAAGAGGGAATCTAGGTTGCAAGATTAGGAAATTGGCAATGTTTTTCGAACTTGAAACAACACCAACTTTATCTGTATAGTAATAATCATCCATATTACGACCCTTGAGAGGGATTTCCAAGTGGCTTAAACCCCAATGGTTTCTTGTAGCTTCATATCTTCCCTTTAACCATTCCAAACGCGAGAATCCTGATGATAGTTCAGCTCCAGCATTGGTTATTTCATAGTACTCTTCAATTGAAACTCGGTTGATGTCTGATGCAGGCAACCAAATTGATCGGTTTAAATTGAGCACTCTAGTCAATGGACGGTTATGGTCATACATTAACCCCATTGGTTTCAACGTAAATGGTTCAATGTCATGGACCAATGGACCATATTTCAACGTATCTTGATCAACTCTAGGTTTCAACTCCGGGGTATCTTTTGTTTCAAGAACAGATTCAGCAACATCATCCAAGTTCAATTGCATTTCTTGACCTTTGGTCATACCTGTTAACACAAAAGTATAATCCTTGGTTACATACGGCGAATAAGGAAATTTATTCGTCTTGTACAACAATTGTTGTAATTCATCCAATTTGAGTTTTTTAGGAATAGGTTCCAAAGTATTGGTATAAACATAACTAATCTCAATTTCAATATTTGACCCAGGTGCCACTGGAGCTGGTAATTGCAACTTATAGATCTGACCGGCAACAATTTCTTCAAAGGCAATTTCAACCGATTGATCAATCAGTGCCACAACAAAATAAGAAATGTTACCAACACTATCAAACCCATCATTAATGGTGAAATAGTATTCAGCTTGTGGAGTAGAAGCAATGTTTTTCAAATCGATTAAATCAGTTTCTTTAACGTATCCTCGATTCAAATCAACTGAACGTGTATAATGAAGATTTTCCCATGTTGGTTCAAAATTGTATAAGTTTTGGAAAGATGTGGTGGTGGTGGCAGTAACAAAGGATAGTATGAGTGCAATTGTGATCAGGAACTGTCTCAACATGACGAAGTAAGACAAAGAAACAAACGTGTTGTGTGCGTACGTAAGTGAGTTGGTTGTCCTTTTAAAGGCTGTATTGAAAAATTGATCAATGTGGACAACACGGTCGTGTTTTAAATGCGTATACTGCATATAACGATCCAAGCAACTGGTAGCACTGACCATGCTACCAACAAAGTATCATTCATTGTCATATTCTGTTTGGTGTCGCATTTAAGTTCATGACATTGTCTTTTAGCAAACCAAAAAAAAAAATAAAAAATAAAACAGCAACAAAACAAAACAAAACAAAACAACAAACAAATCTTTTACAGGCGAAAAAAAAATTTCTTCGATCTCTCTTAGGGGCAAATACAGACCAATTAGGACAACTTATCTGGTTTACAACAGACCACAGACAAGAGAGCTCTAACTACAAAAACTCGCCTGCCTTCTTAACTGGTATTAAAAGTCAGTAGTTCTCCAGAAATTATGTCATTGCAGGATCTTATACCTGTGGTTAACAAGTTGCAAGATATTGTAACCACCACACAATTGGCTGACATCGACTTACCTATTTTGGCAGTTGTTGGATCTCAATCTTGTGGTAAATCTTCAGTACTTGAGAACATTGTTGGTAAGGACTTTTTACCTAGAGGTACTGGTATTGTTACACGCCGACCATTGGTGTTACAGTTGATCAATATCAATGAAGATGACCCAATAGTTACAAAACACCAGCCACAGCACAAGAAGAAGAGAAGTAGCAGTAGAAACAACGTTTCTGGTGGTGATGGTGATGGTGATGATAATGATGATGATAGATCTACGGATCAAGAGGAAGAAGAGGTCAACTTGGAGGAACATATTAGGAAAATGAATGGTGGTAAAAATAACAAAGGTGGTAAAAAGTCCAATACACGCGTTGAATGGGGTGAATTCTTGCATATTCCCAATAAACGATTCTACAACTTTCATGATATTAGGAGAGAGATCGAAACTGAAACTTTGAGAATTGCTGGAGAAAACAAAGGGATCAGCAGATTACCCATCAATTTGAAAATTTACTCCCCCAATGTATTGAATTTAACTTTGGTTGATTTACCTGGATTAACCAAGATTCCCATTGGAGATCAACCCACTGATATTGAAAGACAAACAAGAAACTTGATTTTAGAGTACATTTCCAAACCAAATTGTATCATTTTGGCAGTTTCCCCAGCTAATGTCGATTTGGTAAATTCAGAATCATTGAAATTGGCAAGACAAGTTGACCCCACGGGTAAAAGAACAGTGGGTATTTTAACTAAATTGGATTTAATGGACCAAGGAACAAATGCATTGGATATTTTAAAGGGAAATGTTTATCCTTTGAAATTGGGATTTATTGGTATTGTAAACCGTTCCCAACAAGATATTTCGGAGAACAAGTCATTGGATGATTCATTGTATTCGGAAGAACAATTTTTTGCCAATCATCCTGCTTATAGGCTGATGGCTAACAAGTGTGGTACCAAATACCTAGCCCAAACATTGAACAAAATTTTAATGAATCATATTAGAGATAGGTTGCCTGACATCAAGGCCAAGTTGAATACTCTTATGGGTCAAACTGAACACGAATTGGCTTCTTATGGAGATATGCCAAATATTGGCGATTCAAAGGAAGCAAGAGGAGCAATGATTCTTACTCTTATGACTAAATTTGCTAATGGGTTTATCAATTCAATTGAAGGTAATTCGGTGAATGAAATTGATACCAAGGAGTTGTGCGGAGGGGCTAGGATCTACTACATTTACAACGAGGTATTTGGTTCAACGTTGGCATCAATTAATCCTACTCATAACTTATCAATCCAAGATATTCGTACCGCAATTAGAAACTCAACTGGCCCAAGACCTGCATTATTTGTACCGGAATTGGCATTTGACTTGTTGGTGAAACCCCAGATTAGCTTGTTGGAAAACCCATCACAGCGGTGTGTTGAGTTAGTTTATGAAGAATTGATGAAGATTCTCCACAGTGTTTGCACGTCAAGTATTGGGCCTGAGTTGAGTAGGTACCCACGTTTACAAAATCGATTGATTGAAGTGGTTAGCGACTTGCTCAGGGAAAGACTTGGACCAACAATCAAATATGTTGAGTCATTGATTGAAATCCATCGTGCTTATATCAATACTAACCATCCAAACTTCGTTGGTGCAGCAAAGGCCATGAGTGAAGTTGTTGCCGAACGTCAAAAGCAAAAAGAGCAGGAGCTGAATAGTAAGTTAAGATTGGCTACTCAAAGAATCTTAGGTAAAAAGATGAAGAATGATGCAATTGAAGAAGACATTGAAGATGGAGAAGATGGGGAAGATACTGATGAGGCGGTGCAAAAAATGAAAGACGATTTGAATTCAGTTGATGATAAAATAGACGAGGTTCCTAAACACAAGAGATCATTCTCGAATAGGTCTAAAGCTGAACATTCCAACCACTCACATTCACATCAACATAGCAACGAGTCATACCTCAATTATTTCCTTGGAAAAGATCCTGTTGTTCATCAACAACAATTACAAGCCCAAGCACAATTACATCCAACTCCGTTCAAATTCCCCCACCCACAAGAAACGACATTGCAGTTCAATACTCAATTTGTCAACAATGGGGTTATTCACAGTCCAACGCAACAATATCAACAGCCCCAAACAGTAACATCACCATCAATCAACGGAAACATGTCCCACGATCTCAACAAATTGTCACTTGATGAATCCAATGATGGATCATTTGAAGGTGATAATGCCATTTTGGAATTAACTGAACGCGAGCAGATGGAATGTGAATTAATTAGGCGTTTGATTATTTCCTATTTCAGCATTGTTCGTGAAATGATCCAGGACCAAGTACCTAAATCGATCATGTGCTTATTGGTGAATCATGTAAAACAACAGATTCAAAATCGATTAGTGGTTAAACTATATAACGACAAGTTATTTGATGAATTGTTACAGGAGGATGAAGGCATACAAGCTGAACGAGAAAAATGTGTTGAGTTGCTAAAGACTTATAAAGAAGCATCAAGGATTATCAGCGAGGTGGTGTAAGATGTCAAATGACATAGTATTTAGAAGTTTATGTATATAAAAGAGTAAAAAAGATAAACTTGTATATTTGTTTAAGTCGCTACCATTGTAGTAATATCAAAATTATCAACGCGTCTGCTTATACATCACCTAATGTATAACTTTGGAGCTTATCAGTATAAATGAGGAAACATGTCTGGTAATGATGCGGACCAACGTAAATTGCTATATCAAAAGTATGGCTACGAGATCAATAAACTAATAAGAGACCATGAAAAATTCGAGTCCAAGATTGAATTGTCTGATGGATTTAATGTTATCGATGAAGAGCCAGATAAACAGGATTATCAACAGTTACTTTTGACACAGAATAAACCACAAGCTCCCACTATACAAGGAGGCAAAAGAAAAAAGAGTAACAATCAAGGATTTAGAAACTTCATCAAAGTATCTTTATCATTCCGCAATCGAGAAGATTCAATTAAACGACAAGAATCAAGTTGGTTATTAAAAGATACTTTGAAATCAATCAAACATAGATCTCAGAAATTAGATCCTTTCATCAAGAAATGGTTTACTCCTTCAATCAAATCCCAATGTTTCATGCTCCGATTTATTGAATTTGGCCAAACTACACCACCAGGCGGGGGCGGTGACGGTGACGGTGACATCACGGCTATAATGAGTGATGCCACGCATAAAATCGCCGTTATTTTCCCGCGTAAATCCATTTTCCAATACTTGGCTCGGGGGAATTTACCCTTTAATGATGCATATTCCATAAACAACTATATGCTCATACGGCAAGCCCATTTGAAATTTGTATCTCATGAGTTTATGTCGACCCATTTCAATTTGGATCTAGATAAAAACGTGAGGTATTGTGTTTTACAAGTTTTACAATTCGAATTTATGTATAGTGTCGAGTATTTCTTGGCCAATCGGGTCGAGGGGGCTCCTCCTTTGGAAAAAGTTGTTAATGAGAACGGATCACAGTATGAGGTTTATGATCAAGAAGACTTCGATCTTGGTGGGGGGATCAATAGTGATTGGAAGAGTACAGGAGTGCCGAAGTTTGACAAGTTGGGATTGAAGTTGATTTATAATAATGAATTTTACCGGAAATTGTGTCGCTTGAAGAGGCCAAGTGGGGAGTTGCTTCATTGATGGAGGGGAGAGAGAGAGAGGGGGGGGGGGGGGGATGTTAGGTATAGAATGTCAGTTTGTTAACCCTATAAAGCGCATGTTTTATTTGCCTAGCGTTTGGTGAATAGGATTCGATTTTCTTCATGTTATTTTTGGTTTCTTGTTTTTTTTGCAACACAATTTGCCTACAACCCCAGACAGCAACCACAGACAAGATATAAGCACCACCAAAGGAAATGGACTCAGACTACCATGTATCACAAGATGCAGATGAACAGTTTTACCCATCCTCTCCACCCATTCCAATCAAATCAAAATCAACTTCAAATTTACATGCACTAATAGACAAACCGAGTTTTCCATTTCATGATTCCGATGTAATATCCAGCGCAACAACTCCAATACATCCAGCGCATCATTCTCATTACGATAGCAACAACTTGACTGAATTGAATCAA
Organism: Lodderomyces margitis; assembly: GCF_024628925.1. Classification (NCBI taxonomy): domain Eukaryota; kingdom Fungi; phylum Ascomycota; class Pichiomycetes; order Serinales; family Debaryomycetaceae; genus Lodderomyces; species Lodderomyces margitis. The sequence continues at coordinate 156,633 of NW_026261820.1, forward strand.
GAAGAGATTAATATCCCCCAATCGTTACATAGTATCCCGCCATTGCCAAGACAAGAAAGTTATATCCCTATAGGTCAAGTAATTTTACGATATTTGGAACGATGGATACTTGGATTAATTGAAAGACATAGGGATGGTCCTTATTTTTACCCTATTGCCGTTGCCATTACGATAGCTGTTATAGTATTGATTGTGATACTTGTATTTACGGGTAATTTCAATGCATTAGTGAGAATATTACGACATTTGATATGCGAATTGATTCAACTGGTTAGACCATCATCTACACTTCAGTTCTGCAATTAAGAAGACAACGAACCAACGTCATATCTTTCTTATTTACTATCGATATATACAAGCCTTTTGTTCTGTCGTGTTTACTTTTTATGTCTCACCATTCTCCCCTTTCTGTTTCTAATGACATCTGGATTAGGTCTAAGTCTTGTCTTTTGGAACTTCTTCAATCCCCATTTCGATTGACTGAATTTATTTGATTTTGATTTACCTCTACCACCACCATGAGGATGATCATTTGCATTCATGGCAACACCTCTAGTGATTGGTCTTTTACCTCTATGTCTTGCACGACCAGCTTTACCCCACGATATCAACTGATGCTCCTTATTAGAAACAACTCCCAACGTTGCATGGCAATCCAAATGAGCAAATCGATGTTCACCACTAGATAACTTGATTATTGCTTTTGATTTATCATTATGTTTTGACAAGATTTTACCAAATGTTCCAGCACTTCTAACTAATTGAGCGCGTTGACCTGGGTGCAAGGCAATATTATGAATGATGGATCCAACCGGCAACATTCTCAATGGTAAACAATTGCCTCTTTGTAAAATTCTTGCTGATAATAACGCATCATCAATTTCACCATTATTTGTTCTCTTCATTTCGTCAATGAAATCTTCGGGTATACCCTGTCTGAAACTTTCAACCACATCTCCACTACGTAAACCCTGTGGTGCCAAGATGTATGACAAGTTTCCCGTTGTTGCATTCTCCAACAATGCAATATGACCCGACCTATTTGGATCATATTCTATTCTAACAACCTTGTTTTTACCCAGTTCCCATCGGTAAAAATCAAGTAATCTTACTCTTTGTTTATGGCCTCCTCCTCTACCTCTTATCGTGATTTGTCCTTTATTGTTTCGACCAGCATTCTTCTTTTTAGGTACTGTCAATTCTTTAACTGGACGCCCCTTGTGTAAATGATCATGCACCGGTTTCTTGTAATGAGTTGATCCTGGGTGGGTATGAGGAGGGAAATAATCGCCATAACTTTTGATCTTGACTAGTCTTAATGAGAGCTCCCTTTGCTTTCTATATTTTATATCTTGGGCCTCCAAGTCCGTTAATTGATCTTGTGATGAATTGAATCGTTTTGAAATGATGTTGGAGGATAAACGAGGGGTAAACTTGCAGCTAGTGGACACTTCAGAAGATAGCCTTATTCGGCCACTGCCTAGAAGTTGAGAAAGCCTAGGTATCATATTTCTCAATGGTACTTTATATCAAAGACTGTTGTCCTTTGAACTATGATCAATTTTTTTTTCATCTTTTTCATTTTTTCAAAGTTTAATTTTTTTTTGGTTTTTCTTCGTTATTTCTACAACACATCCAAACATACATATAAAATACTGTAAGCCAATGATATATGTCCAATGCTACCAATTGCGGTTGTAAAGAATGCGACAAACGAAAAACCAAACGAACATTGAAGAAAAAAAATTCAGTTCAACGTAGCTCAAGCAAAAGTCAATTGACAGACTAAAAACAACATATTCACATAATGATCTCACGTATCTTCACCCGTTCATTAGCTTCAACCCGTGTGTTGGCCAATGCTGCTGCTGCTAAAAATGCTAAGCCACCAGTTCAATTGTTTGGTATTGATGGAACCTATGCCAGCTCATTATACTCGGCCACCATTCAACAATCAGATATGAACCAAACTTACAACTCATTGAAGAGAGTTGAAGATGTCATTAAGGGAGACCCATCATTGGAAGAAGCATTGACCAACCCAGCTTTGACTAAAGACGATAGAATTGCCATTGTTAAGCAAGTAAACACGAGTTTGAATTTGGACAAAACCACAGCTAATTTCCTCTTGGTCTTGGCTGAAAACAATAGATTGGGTAACTTTCCATCAATTTTCAAGAAGTTTGGTTTGTTGAACGATGCCTACAATGGTATTATTGAAGCTAAAGTCACCAGTGCCAAACCATTGGAATCAAAAGTTTTGAAAAGATTAGAAGCCTCAATCGGTGGCAGTTCATTTGTCGGTCAAGGTAAGACTTTGAAATTGAAGAATGAAGTCAATCCTGATATCAAAGGTGGTTTGGTTGTTGAAGTTGGTGACAGAACTGTTGACGTTTCTATTGCAAACAAGGTTGCCAGATTGAACCAAACTTTAAGAGATAACTTGTAAAGGTAGGGGGAAGAAGAGTCGCTATGTGAATTAATAAGGACTAGGAGAGAATATTGTACGATTGGATAGAGATAAACGTGTGAATCTTTTTTTGCATGATGACTTGTAGTGTCTATGTAAGTTTGAATGGTCCAGGGTTAAACCTCAAGAGCACTTTGTAGTGGTGTAATATTTGGTCTACTCCTGTAATATATGTTCAGTTCGACTAGGTTATTAGGTTTCGATACCGTTTGTGCCAGTTGAATGCCAATTCTGTTCAATAATTGAACATTCTCAAAGCAAAAAACAAAAAGAAAAAGAAAACCAAGCCCCATATATCCTGAACCCATTGATCAAAAAATGGCGTTATCACGCAGAATTAGAGCCATTATAGATTTGGCAACTGTGTTTGCAATTGGACTCAACGTCTTTGTTTTCTTTTACCCCGACATTTTAAACGAGCCCCAACAATGCAATTGGCATGGTGCTCCTGACTTGAGACCAAAATATGACGTACTTGAACGTGTACCTTCACAATACCTCCAACCTTTACTACGTTCTGTCCCCGGATTGTACAAAGAAGAAGAGAAAGAGGGCAGTAGCCCACTCACTAGTCAAGACCAAGATGAGATCCATATGTTGCTATTTGGCGATCCACAAATCAATGGCAATTGGAAGCTGACCAAGTATATCAAAAGACTTGATAATTACGGCAATGACTATTACCTTGGTCACATATACAATACCATGTTTAATCGATTACACCCGTCGCATGTTGTAGTTATGGGCGATTTGTTTTCAAGCCAATGGATCTTGGATTCGGAATTTTATAACAGGACGTATCGATTTGTTGAACGATTGTTTCCTAGAGATCAAGAGTATAAACAACATGTTCTTGATGTTTATAACAAGCATGAGGATTATGACTGGCGCAAGTGGCTTGAGGATGAAAAGAAGATGGATTCTTTACATCGATTCAAGTCGAGGGTTTATGACAATGTATATGATTGGATTCATCAGGATAGAACGATACCAAACTATGAAAATCCACTATTTATTAACTTGACTGGGAATCATGATATTGGATATAGTGGAGATGCTACATGGCAACATATGGCTAGGTTTCATTATCTATTTGGTCAAAACAACTATGTTATCAATTACAATAAAGGAACCGAAAAGGAGTGGAGAATCGTTGTTGTCGACTCCTTAACACTTGAAGGCCCAGCACTACAACCAGAATTCATCAACTACACCTGGTCCTTTTTGGAACACTTGCGAGACATCGAGAACCCCACATTTAGTGGGTCAACAATATTGTTGACACATATACCAATGTATAAACGAGAAGGATTGTGCAGAGATGGGCCTGAACATCTGTACTATGATGAAACTTACGAACGCGAACCATACAAGCGTGGATTATTGCGGTCGCAGAACCATTTATCGTTTGAAACAACGCAAAAATTGCTCAACATTGTATTCCCCAATCCAACTCAAAGTGGAATCATTCTCACGGGACATGATCACGAAGGTTGTGATGATTGGTATAATTTGGAAGACAATGATGTTTGGGTCGCTTCAAAGAGCAAAATGACAACCAACCGCGAACCAATACGAGAAATTGTTGTTAGATCCATGATGGGCGATTTTGATGGACAAACTGGTATTTTAACGGGCCAATTTAGCGATAAGCGTTGGGATTTCAACTTTACCTATTGTTCATTTACTGTGCAACATTGGTGGTGGGCCAGTAAAGTGGCTATTTTGATTGCAATTTTGTTAAAGTCAATAACATTTCTAGTTTAAGATCAAACTTATCTGTACATATATTTATTTTTACATAGCTTAAAAAGAAAGAGACCTTTTCTACTGGAACGTAAATCCTAGTTGCGGATAGATTATTTTTTTTCAAGTTGCTGTTGTGGCTTCGGTAGTGACTCCAGTAACAGCTTCAGTTGCGACTTGTGGTGGTTGCTCATTAGATTCCAAGTTGGTATCTTTTTGCTCCTCTGCTTTCTTGTCCTGAGTTCCTCCATTGACACCTGCTGATGGGTTTGCTTCCACCTTTGGAACTTCGGTTTGTTCAGAAGAAACTGCAGGCTCTTTATCTACGCCATTGACTGGGTTTTCCTCACTACCGTTGACTGTGGGCTCACCTTTAACGCCACCATCAGAACCTCCCTTCTCCTCCGCGATAAACTGTTCAATTTCCTCTTTTGCACCATCGACACTTTGTTCAGGCGAAATTTGTAATCTCTTCACCTTCAACACCCCATCAACAAAGATCCAATGAGATCTCTTGATACCCGATGGCTGTTTCTTAGCGCCCAAAGTTCCAATCAACTCCTTTTTAGGATCACTTAACAAGTCATATTCAACGCGTTGTTTGGTTTGGAAATTCTTTTGGCTCAGTGGAGTATCAGCTGAAAGACCAAACACAGCAACATTTTTATCATTCAAAAATTGGAAATTCTTTTGGAAGCCACACACTTGTCTTGTACATCCTGGTGTAGAGGCTTTAGGGTATGCGAAAATCACCACGTATTTGTGTTCCTTGGCAATTGTTGGCAAATTGATCTCCTTTTCATCTTGATTAAGCAAAGTGAGATCAGGAATCTTTTCACCAATTTCTAACTCACGAGTAACCTCAGTCTCTTCAGCTTCTGGTTGTGGCTCTGTCTTTGTGGTTTCTGTTTTGGCCTTTTTTGTTGGCGGTGGAGCAGTACTAGCATGCACAGTTTGATCTGCCTTGGTTTGTGAATTGGAAGCAACTCTGGCTGAACGACGTAATCCTGACATTACAATTGAAAATGTGTCACTTGCTTTAGTTTCAAATATGAATAGTAATCCCAGAGTATAAAATGTGGACAAGAGTGATTTACTGGGTCAAATTTGAGCTACTCTATTTGTCTGTTTTTTGAATTGTGAAAGCAAGCGACTAAAATGGCAAAACAGTGAGGTTTTGACAGTCAAAAAAGTGTGGGTGAAATTTTATTTGAAAAGTTACACAAACGTAAAATCGAATCAAAAAGAAGGGGGTGTGTGTCTAGACAAAACAGTCGAAGTTCAAATTGAAGGCAGGAAGGAGAGAGAGGATCTACTCGTGAAACAGACGTGGCATGACAAGAATTATCATAGCACAGAGTTAATCCACTAGGACTGATTCGACTGAATTCCTTTCCCAAGCGGGTGAACATCCCGTGCAAAGCAAAGGAAATTAGAAATAATTTTAAAATACTGCATACAAATCAATATATATGAAATAGGAGGAGGTTTAGTTCTTAAATTCCCATTGTCGGAGCTTAGTTACGTCGTGTTTTCTAGAATAATTTATACTAAGCAAAGAGTAACACATAGTAAACAAAAGGGATCAGAGAAGAGAGTAAAAGTCTTACTTCAATAAACACGGAGAAGAGCGAGCCCAATTGCAGTGACACTTGTATTTCTGCAAATAGTTGAACTTATTTTCATTCAAGAATTGGTTACTCACTGGTGGGCTGCTTCGTAACTTACAAGAATGCAGTCCTAATCCGTCTACTGAGTATTCTCTTTGAATTCTTTTAGAGTTTGCTCTAGCTTAAATGCGTCAACTCTGGCTCTAATCGATTATTTCAAACTTGGTACTTCAAATATTCTATAGTCTCAATCTCTATAACAACATAACCTTATACGGTCTTTGGTGGATTGTTTACACCTAAATATCGCTGTTGCCTACGCTGTCGCGTTTATATTCACGACACTCTACTGACGACACAGAGCTGTCGCCTTTTGTGTAACTAACGAACAAACGAACGAACAGTCAGCCAAAAATTTTCTGTTATCAATCACGAAACAAACAATCCATTACAAGATCCTATCCACTCCCTTCCGGCCCTAATCAATCCTCAAATGCCAAGTACGGATACCAAACCTGATCCAGAGGCACCAAACGATGGCCCAGAGTCTACCCCAAAGTCTCCGATACAAATCAAAACTGAGGATGGCGTAAACGAAAACAATGAAGACCTCTTTACAGTTGACAATATCTTACCTGGATGCAAGGTATATGCATCAAAAGATGGAGAAGAACGATTGGCAGAGATTTTACAAGAACACGTCAAAAAGGGAAGAAAGGTGTTTTATGTGCATTACCAGGATTTCAACAAGCGTTTAGATGAGTGGATCGAGATTGATCGAATAAATTTCAAAAAGCCCTTGATCCTTCCTGAGGTCAAGGTTGATGAAAAGAAGGAGGGTAAGCAAAAGAAGAAATCAAAGCTGAAGGCTTCGAAGTCCCAAGGTGGCACCAGTGCTTCTACACCACGAGAAGAAACTCCACAAATGAATGATGATGAAATGGACTTAGAAAATCTTAACGTGCAAGGGTTGAAAAGACCCGGGGAAGAGGTTAGTCGAGAGGAGGAGATAAAGAAACTTCGTTCAGGTGGTTCAATGACGCAAAACCATTCTGAAGTGGCGAGAGTCAGAAATTTATCAACAGTTATTCTCGGTGAACATATAATTGAACCATGGTATTTCTCGCCATATCCCGTAGAATTAACTGAAGAAGATGCGATTTATGTATGCGACTTTACTTTATCCTACTTTGGCTCCAAGAAGCAATTTGAACGATTTAGGTCGAAATGCTCAATGAAGCATCCACCGGGTAATGAAATATATCGTGATTCGAAAGTTAGTTTTTGGGAGATTGATGGTCGAAAGCAAAGGACATGGTGTCGAAACCTTTGTCTTCTTTGTAAACTTTTCTTGGACCACAAAACGTTGTATTATGATGTGGACCCTTTTTTGTTTTATGTAATGACAATCAAGTCTGAACAAGGGCATCATGTTGTGGGGTTTTTCTCCAAGGAAAAAGAAAGTGCTGATGGATATAATGTTGCTTGTATTTTGACTCTCCCATGTTATCAGAAACGAGGATTTGGTAAGTTGTTGATACAATTTTCGTACATGTTGTCTGCCGTGGAAAAGAAGGTGGGGTCACCAGAGAAACCATTATCAGATTTGGGTCTCTTGTCGTACAGGGCATATTGGACCGATACATTGGTCAAACTATTAGTCGAGAGGAATAACCCCACATTATACCGAAGGAATAACTCGCAACCACCTGATGAAGAGGATTATGATGGCTCGCCACCACCGTCTCGAAATGGCAGCTCCACTAATGAGATCACCATTGAGGATATATCAGCCATCACATGTATGACCACAACAGATATACTACATACATTGACGACATTGAAAATGCTACGATATTACAAAGGTCAGCATATCATTGTCCTAACTGATCAAATCATGGCCATGTATGATAAACAAGTCAAGAAGGTAAAGGAGAAGAAGAAGCATGAGTTGAATCCTAGACTACTAAATTGGACACCGCCGCTGTTTACTGCAAGTCAATTACGTTTTGGATGGTAAGAAAAGAAAAAAGGCTTTTATTCAGTGTCACCCCAAATTTTTATACTTTTGTCTCCGCCACAAGTAATTAATCTTAGACCTGACATATCAAACGTTGACGCATAAATTGCTGCGCCATCGGCACCAGGTAGAGCCGGTGCTTGGCCAGACTGTATTAATCTTCCCAGTATATAGTCATAAAATTCAACTATACCGTCATCATACCCAGCAAATAATGTATTGGTGACTGCGTTTAGCGATAATGTGTTTATAATCTTTCCCTCTTTTGATTTTTCAAAGTTGTTTAACAACTCGCCATTCGGAAGTAGCCATTGTTTGATGTTACCATTGGAATCACCAGAAGTAAAAGTTTGTTCCAACGGATGGGCAGCCATTGCTCGTATACTCTTTGAATGTTGCGTTATGCACAATTCGGTCTTTTGGTTTCGCAAATCCCATAATCGTATTGTCCCATCCATTGAGCTCGTGACAACTTGGGGTTCATTACTATACGATTCAATGGCAGTGATATCACTTTTATGTCCTGATAATAATGCAACTTCTTTAGTGGCTCGAATATCCCATATCCGAACAACGGCATCTCTCCCTCCACTAAGCACAACATCAAGCTGTGGGTGTAGTGACAAAGCATATATCCCTCCAACATGGCCATGGAAATTCTTAATCTGGCATCCTTCGGGCGCATTCAGTTTCTCCAAATCCCAACACCGCAATGTCTTGTCTTCCGACCCGGAAAACAAGTATGGAAACTTTTTCGACACTACTAGTGCTCGAACCCCCATTATATGGCCGGTGATGGTGCTTTTCAATTGCAGTGATGCAAGATCCCAAATCTTGATTGTTGCGTCGGATGAACCCGTTACGAACCAGTTATTGGTAACTTCATCAACAGTCACCGCTCGCACCCATCCTTGGTGGGCTCCAGCTAGTGTTCGTAATAGTTTCCACTGACTTTGGTGGCTGCTTTCCTGGGGTGATGTTGTAGTGGTCAATGCGGTCGGTGTCTCTTGCTTCACGGTTGTTTTCGACGGCACTGGGAAAAGGAAGTCAAGTTTTGTACTTTTATACATGGCCTCCGCTAAAGTATCGGATGGAGGCAATATATCATCATCTGTTATCGTTGGAGCTTTGTTTGAAGGCATTGGTGAAGGTAGGAGGAGAATTGGTACTGAGCATCGAGCCAGTTTCATCGCACTGAAATAATCGCTTACACAAATTCAACTGGAAAACAGCTACAACCGAGCAGAAACATTAGTCAATGGTCCTCATAATTCAGGTAATCTTGCAAGAGTTTCGTTGGACAGGCTATTACCAAACCAATGCTATTGATTAAAAGTTTATGTGATGAACTTCTTAGCTCCAACAAATCGATAAAGATAATTGGCATCGTTGCACAAGCTGGGGAGAAAGATATACTATCTCATGAAGAAGGCGACACTTTGGAGATTGGACTAACAAAGGAGATGTACCTTCGGATTTTCAAGGAGTCGCATGAGTATTTCAATAGCCACTATGATGATCGATTAAACATTGAAAGTCTATCGCATTCCCAATTGGACAAAATGTATTACATGACATTGGGATATTTAATCACGACAAATGAGCATTCAACTATTATTGCCCTTCATGAAGAACTTGTACATAGGTTAGGGAACTATAAATATGATTTGGAGATAGTTTCAAGCTTTTTAACATGTCGGATGAAGCGTATCAACAAGAGTTCTTCCCTATGGCATTGGTTGCGGAAGTTAACTATAAACCAAATCCGACACAGTGACAACTTGCGCAAGTTGCTCCAACGTGCACTTGTCAGTTGTCAGTTACATTTTGCAAACTATTATGCAAACAACTATCTCCAATGGCTCATTACAATGTTCAGATTGACTAGAGTGGAGTTGGAGGACTTTCAAGACCTGTTGCTTAAACTGTGTCGAGCACAGCTACTGGATAGCTCCCTCTGGGGCACCCTCAAAGTGTATTTGAAACCGGATGATAACATGATTAACTACATCGTTGGAGAGTACAAAAGATTCACTGGTTTAGACTTGCCCAAAACTTTTGCTAGGGTCGATCACGATAGTACAATAATCCAGCTATTTGAGTGGTTATTACGTCTGCAGTGTACCTTTACAACACCCTTTCGCGTATTAACCGAATCGACCGATTCGTTAAAGACGTTAAGCAAACTTGAACAAATGTTGAATGGCAGTGCATTGGAGTCAAGCTGCAAGGTTAAAAAGGAGCTTATCAAACGCAAAGAGCTATTAGAAACTATCTAGCTATATACGCAATGGACATCTTCGAGTATCACTGCCCTCTGTTCTCTCTTTCTGTTTATCTTGGTTGCAAATCAGCCAAACAATTACGGAAAACAGACAAAATGCGACAAATTTTTTGATTTCCTAAAACGCATTATTCATTGAATAACACTACGGATCACCAGATGTTGAAAATACGTGAACTACAAAAAAAAAGACAAGAGGAAGAGGCAGCAGCGGCAGCGGTAGCATCAAACTCAAAATCCGCCTCTCCATCATCAGTCTCCTCATCTTCGAACAACAACGCATCATCATCAAAAGTTAGCGCCGCTCAACTTCGTGTGCAAAAGGACATTACTGAATTAGATCTACCAAAGAGTATCAAGCTCACATTCCCCAACACGGCCGATTTCTTCAACTTTGACTTACAAATTATACCTCAAGATGGGTACTATAAAAACGGAAAATTCAAGTTCAAGATTGAAATAGGCCACAATTTCCCTATTGAACCACCAAAGATTAAATGCCTCAACAAAATTTACCATCCAAACATAGATCTTGATGGAAACATATGTCTAAATATTTTGAGGGAGGATTGGTCACCAGTTTTGAGTTTGAATTCGGTATTAATTGGTCTCAACTTTTTATTTTTGGAACCAAACCCAAACGATCCGTTGAATAAAGAGGCAGCAAACATGTTGGTAAAGGATAAAACCCAGTTTGAGAGGAATGTTACTACGTCAATGAGAGGAGGCTACATCTCACTGGTGCATTATGATCGAGTGATATAGTAATACTTGTAGGAATAGAATTAGTTTTACTTCCAAATTTTGACGACATTGTCAGTGCCACCACTAGCAAGTACACAGCGCATCCTAGCCTCTACATCTTTCAATACATCTTCGCTGCCATCCTTGGCATCCTCATTGCGTTTTGCAAGTCGAGCAAAGTCAATGTCATTAACAAACCCTTGGTGTCTAGATAGCGTTCTTATGACACCTACCGAGCCATCTATATTCAACCCATTCAAATCCCACACCTTTATCGTCTTATCGTCAGATCCACTAAGTAAGTACCTTCCATTGGGATGGACCTGCAAAGATTTAACCCACGACAGATGTCCTTGTAAATTGGCAATAAGCCAACCCTGTGCTTGGTTATATTTGGATGGCATAGGAGGACGTCCCGGGACCTGTGTTGGTGGTGGCAATAACCAGAGTTTTACTGTGTTGTCTCGACTTGCAGTGACACAGTATTTGAACCCCAACTTTTCATAAACATCATTCTTGACTAATTCTATCGGTAGTGAGGGAAACAACTCAGAATTTGATGTGACAAAAGAGTCAATAACAGTGTTTGATAGCTTGGGTAGAAACTTTACCGCTTCAATTACGTGTGAATGGCCAACTAGCAATGAAATACCCGTGCCGAACTGCCCATGACTCAACCTAGCACTTTGATCATTGGAACACGTTAGTACAAAGTCACCAAATTCGCCAGAACACACATCCAAATCTCTCACCCACTCGCTATGTCCAACAAAGCTCTTGATACAGGTACCATCTACAACGTTCCACACCTTGACAGTTTTATCTCTTGAAACGCTGTATAATAGATTGTGACTTGAAAATACAATTGAAGATACTGTGTGGTCATGGCCGCGTAAAGTCTTCACATGCTGATGAGTTGTGGCATTATATAGTTTAATGGTGAGATCAGACGAGCATGATGCTAATATGTACTGTGGTTCGTCGCCCTTATTCAAATCAATCTTGTTCCGTGAGAAGGCTAGTTTATTGACACCTCTAGTGTGGGCTTTCATTATTTTCTCCGGTAGAGAGTTGTCATCTGAGGCAAAGTTCCAAACATGTATTGAACCATCATTACATCCAGCATATACTAATGGGAGAACAGGATGTAGCCTGACACTATTCACAACATTCGGCGTTTCAAAACTTTGAATAGCTGACATGGGTATCCAATTGATGCGGTCCTTGCTGATCTTGACGGGAGCAATATCAACTACACTTCGTAAATTGGTTATCTCATTCTCTAGATCAATGATCTTTCTCTGTAGCCGCAACACGGTTGACCACTTCTTTTCTAGGTACTGATCCACTATCCCATCACTGTGCGAATCATTGCTGGTCGGTACGAGTAGTTCAGATAACTGGCGGAAAAGTTGCTCATTTGACTCCGAAGTTGAGCAAACTGGTTGCAAGTACTGCAAAATGGCTTTGTTTAGCTCCAATTGTTGTCGTTCTGTCAAGATCTGGCTTGGCATTGTCGATAATCGCAATCTACCTTTGATTTGCATCTACAGATCATTTGTTTACAAATTTGCCGTATCTGCGAGGAAAATAGTAAAAAAGAAGCAAAAAAAAAAAACAATAGAAGAAAACTGTGAAACTTAGTGCGGTGCGGCTCGACCTATAAAGTCTATTTCGGGGTGTTCTTTAATGCAGCAAATCTTGCAGCCAAGGCATCAAAGTCATCCTGTTGTTTCGGTGCAAACTTTGTTTGGGGTTTACTAGCAGAAACACTAGGCTTTTCAGCTAACTCTGCCAATGGCTTCTCCTTGCCTTGTTTCTCTTTGTCCTGTTCCCCAGGAACGGCCTCTTTTGTTCCTCCTTCGCCACCATCATCATCACCACCACCATCCTCCTCGTCGCCATTATCGTCACCATCACCCTTAAAGCGCTCCAATCCGGAATACGGTACATTATAAGCCAATGCAATCTCAATTAGATACATATTTACCAAATCCTCGCTCGGTGGCTCGACGCCACATCTCCGTACAATCTTATCAGGAACATGCCCGTCCTTATTCTCCAAGGCGTCTTTGCCAAACTCAGTTCCATACTTGTAGATCAATATATCTCTAATCAAAACCAACTCTTTAAGATCGGTACTATGTGCCGAATAAATGAGGGAACTGGCAGCCTCAAGCAAACTAGGGTCGCATGTTGGACGATCGAGTATCATATTTAGCCGGGCTAGCAAGAGCTCACAATAGAGTTCGAGAAACTCCAAAAGCTCTATATATATATCATCTCGAATGATATTCTCCACCCTAATTTTGGCTGACGATTCTTTCCCCGTTTTGAGTAGTTCTGCCAATTGTCTCCGCTGTTGCTTTGTTAATGCAACCTTCTTTTCCTGCGAGAATTTTAGCTTCGAGATTGCCATTTTGAGGCTGGTCTTTAGTCTCAACTGGTTGAGATGTGGCGGAACAGGCTTGGGCATCGTAACTGTTCAATTGACTAGCAATGGCTATAGAAAGGAAATGTGGTTGTGTTGGACAAAAAGCACAAGGTTAAATCTATTTTTTCCGTCCTACTTTGTAATCAGCCGGCTTTAATCGAGTCTCTTCAGATTACTAACATTTACCTCTCGACTAGATAGAGACAATGAATCGGTGGTCTACTATCACCTTCTGTCAATCTTATAAATAAATTTCAAGGCACACCTTTTGGTACCATTTTGCTGCAAATTTATAATCAAAGAGATCCTACTTCTAATGCCTATAAAATGCACGTCAGAATGCTCATAATTACTACATCATCCCTCCATCCAACGTTTATTCTAATAAAAAAACACTATGAACTCTCCGTAACGATTGTATGCTCATGTGGCGGTGTGCCTTTCACCAAGATTTCTTCGTCATCCTCATCAAAATTAGCACCGATATTATCAGCACTTCGGGTCTCTCTCCTCAAAGTACAGCAGTGTATATCCTTAATCCATTCATCATTCATAATCTCTTCCAAAGTGGCCCTCTTCTTCGGGTCTGGCTGCAACATTCTGGCCATTATCGGGCGAGAAGCATGGGGCAAGAGCCGCATTAACCTATAGGGCCCATGTATCTGCTTATGGTTTGCAGGTTTCTTTTTTGTATCCTTTCCTTCGGATGCAGCAGCAGCGGCAGCCTCCTTTTCTCGTTGAATACGGTTTTCCTCTTCTTCTTGCTGCGCAATGAGTTTCTGATAATTCGAGTCATTCTTTCTTTCCTCATTGAAAGCATCTTTGGCTTCGGTTTTCTTGGTTTCGTACTCCTCCAATTTGTGGTCTATCTCCTTCAATTGGGTCAAAATTTCATTTTCTTGCGTTTCATCTAGGATGTCACCAGATTCAATCGACTTGGCTACCTTCAGAGGCTCCTCGCCTTCTTCACCATCTGCCGGCACTCCGCCAGCCTCGTCTTGTTCTGCTTGCTTCTCTTGCACCTCCTTTTGTTCACCCTCCAACAACTTCTTTCGTTTGTTCAGACGCACAATGGTATTCTTCAACTTACGTTGCTGCAAAAGCAACTTGTGGCACTCATTACTTAAATTGTAGTCATGGTAGTTGTCATCTGGCAAACAGTACATTTTAAAACTGTTGTCCTTTTCCGCATTGGGTATTTTCCAGGGAAACCTCTTTAAAGTCATACAACAGTATATGATTGCAATTGACCAGAGGTCCACCGGTTGCGGGTTGTACGAATTTGGTGATTTCAAGACTTCCGGAGCCAAATACGGGTCACTTCCCACTATACCATGACATGGGTGAACATTTTGTGCACCACCAAATTGATCATAAGGGTATCTGAATATCACGGCACTACCAAAATCAATAAGCTTCAATATACCATTCTTATCCAACACACAATTGTCCAACTTTAAATCTCGATGGGCCAAACCAAGACTATGTAAATAACTGACACCTTCTATTATTTGCTTCAAGCAACAGTTGATTTCCGTCCGTGACATCTCACCACTCATCACCACAGCGAAAAAGTCAATGGGTGCATACTCCATAATCTCGAAATATCGGTTATTTTCATGTAATATATCAATCGTTTTGATTATGTTGGGGTGTTTCAACGTTGAACCAATACAATATTCGGCTGTACATTTCCGCGTGTAATCCTTCAACGACTCGTTAGCCCGCTTTGCTCTAAACTCTTTCACGGCAAACGTCTTCGAGTCGGAAGGCCTTGTAATTAGTTTCACCGATCCACCAGCGCCACTTCCCAACTCTTTGCCCACTTTTCCATATTTTTGCACCAAAGGCGAGCTATCATCGGTGAACGGATCCTTGTTTGAACTTTGTGAGTGTGACGCATTGGCTAGCAATTGCGACGACGTTTGGTTAATCATCGTAGCTAGAGCCGTGCTCGACTGCTCTCTTGAAGGTGCACCACTACCACTTGCCATGGGAGGTGGGGAATGTACTTGAGCTGAATAATGCCCGTTGCCTCCTTTTGCATTTGACGTCTTTTTGGTAGGTTTGAAGAAACGTTTCAATTCACTCATTGAACCAGCAGCATGCTTGTCATGAGAATGGTTGGTAGTGTTTGATTGAACTGGTGATGGAGCTGTTGGTTTACGGTTAAAGGTTGTCGGTGAGTGGACATCATGGTGTGGCTCAGGCGTACCACTAGGTGACGGTAATGAATCTTGCGAATCGTGTTTACCAATGTGAATGCCTAAAAATTTACGACCGCTTGAAACATTGGAGCTGGACGGTGATAGGTCGTGGCCCTCATTGCTATGTTTATGTCTTGAAAACAAGCTCAACTTGTGTTTATCTGGCATGATTTAAAGTGGAGTAAGGAGATATTTAATGCTTTTTGAGTATGAAACCTCTGGAGGATACGGAATGTGTGGTGTTGTAAATTCCCCTTCTTTTGCAGTCACGCCAACTTTGCAGTACTGGGTCAGAAATTCCTATCACAGTTGGATATTCCACTGTCGACTCTGCGTTCTTTTCAAAAAATGAATAAAATTGTGTTCTTAGTCTTTTTAGTTTATTTTACTACTTGTTTGATTGGACAGGAATTGAACTTTGAGAGAGAGAGAGAGAGCGAGAGAGCGAGAGAGAAAAAAAAAGTTGACGTTTTTCCAAATGGGGAAATGAGTGCGGCGGTACAAATCAGATGTTTTTCACATACAGTAGCTTTTGTATTACATTATAAATTTACTCAAATAGCAGTTCCTCTAACCTGCCTCTCCCGTTCGGGTACATAAGGCTTGCTTCCCTTTTTGCTGTGTCTCCTCTCATTATCTTCTCTCCTCTTTATGCTTTCAATTTCAATACGCTTAATTTCTTGTGCTTTCTTGACAACCTTCGGTACATGTCTGTGCCTAGCAATTCTCTTGATTTCAGGCATGTATTGGAACCTCTCTTTCAACTTGTCGTCGTATTCAAGCTTGTTTCTTTGTTTCATGGATTTAATATTGGACCTGTCTGAAGCCTTTGTTCTCCATATTCTCACGTTGGTATCGTCTGATCCACTGAGAATGTACCGAGCGTCGGTACTAAACTTAGTGCAGAAGACATGCTGCATCCTTTTGGTGTGGTAAATATCACGCGAATGGCCCGATCGGGAATTGAATATGCGGATGGTTTTATCATAAGACCCAGTCACAATCTCCTCTCCAGTTGGTGAAAAATCAACATCCATAACTGCAGCAACATGGTCCTTATAAATGTTTATTGACTTTTTCATATTCCTCATGTCCCACAAGTATGCATTGTGGTCTTCGTTTCCAGAAACGAAATTGAACGCTTCAAGGGGATTCCAACTGATACAATTGTTTCTGAAATTGGTTACTGCTCTTTGAACTGGAACATTAGTACGTACATCGTACAACACGATTGAATTATCTGACCCGGTACTAGCAATAATGTTGGTCTCTGTCTGATTAAATTTGACTGTGTTGACATTGTCGGCGCCCCAAGACAAGTTACTGATGTATTTAGAACGGTTCATATCCCACAACTGTATTTGGGCACCTCCAGTTACAAACACTGGGTCCTCTCTGTGGTGATCAATACCCTTAAATGCATGCTCGCCGATAAAGGTTTTCACCAAACCTTGGTCCTTGTTGGTATAGATTTCATCTTCTTGTACGCTCTTGTCGAAATCTTCGCTGTCTACAGACCACAACTTGATCAGCTTGTCATCACCACAACTCAACATTTGGTTCTTTGGAGTAATAACGAGCCCCGTGCACATTCCATAGTGAGCTCTAAAACTAGCAGTTTCTTGTCTCGATGTCAAGTTCCAGTATTTGATCACACCATCACCACTTCCACTTGCAAATTGATTAGTAGAGTGGTAGTTCTTTGCAAGTACGTAAACACCATCTCGGTGTCCATCGCCTAGCTGACCAATAAATGGTTGTGCAAACATCCTCTCAAGTTTGGTAGCTTGGAGAGCTCGACTATACTCTCTCGCCCTTTCGAACGGATGTAGTGCCGGGTTTAAATTACGAGGCAATGAACTTTCCTGAGTGTTTCGTACAGGAACATAAGTGTCCGATGACCTGCTTATCGTTTTCAACTTCATTATAAAGGGGTGGAAAGTAGATGTGTTGTATCGTTTGGTGTATTTTATTTTTTTTTTTTGAACTTTTTATTTTTTTATCTCATCGGAAAGTTGTGCAAGAGATTGTTGCGGTAAAGTCGATATCTTGCGTCTCAGTTCCCAAAAAACTACACCCTGGATATCTCTATAATTACAAAGCAAATTAATTTAAATTATAAACTGGTATCTAAAACCAATTCTACATCATCGACATTGGGCTTGCTCAAGTCCTCTAAAAATGGCAACAAATCCAACAATTCGTTATCATGCGTATCACTAAACCAACTACTGATGGGAACAGCATTGGCAGGATGGAATAGATATGACTGTGGCAGATTATCAATGATGATTGTATCCTCTAACTTTCTTCCCAACTGGGACAAATTTTTGATAAAGTTTCCCTGGTAGTTGTAGCATGAATCTCGGTATAATCTATGATAAACCGACTTACTCATATCCAACTTATTTAGTAATGGGTCACCATACTTGGCCACAGAAGCCGTAAACACAACAACCTCATACAATTCACCAACTTTTTCTAGAAATTCATCGACCCCAGGTCTTTTAATTACGTAGACGTGGTGAACTTGACCATCGATCTCGACTGGAATCACAAAATCAGCACTCCTCAAGTACTTGAAGGAAGAATGCACAAGTGTCTCATCCAAATCGAGAACAAGACACTTTTTATCTCCTGTGGGGGATCCCAAAAGGCAACCAGTTTCAGGGTCATGTGCTTGACCAGTCTGAAGTTGTTTCAAATCAAGCAACCCATTCGAATGTGTATCATCATCATCATAGTCATCAATATCTGTGTCTATTTCATCCATTGGCTCTGGTTGATGTTCTGTTGGAGTTGGAATGGGTTGTTCATTGGGGCTTTGTTGCGCTATTATGTCACCAGCACTAGCTCGACGGTTGTTTGAAGGCTCTATGGTAGATTCATCATCATCAGTGGCATCCTTTTTGTCCCCGTTTAATTTTGTAGCAGGAGGATTCGAAGCGTTCCCATTTGCAGCAGGTTCCTTGTCCGTAGCCAAGTCGTTCTTCGTGTTTGATGTGGCGCGTTGCATACTGGTTCCATTTGTTGTTGATACTTTTGGTTGTTTTGTCGTGGTAGCTTTGTTCAGTTGACGATTTTGTCGATTAACTGGCTGTTGAGATCTTCTATCTGACGATTCTTCACTAGTATCGGAGCAGCAGAATAATGAAAGCACACCCATGTCTTGGCTGTTATGGGGGCTTCCTGTTAGAGCGATAGACCCGTTATTCAAAACAGGTTGTTGCTAACTTTTTTTTTGAGGCTTTAAACGCTTGATATATATTTTTTTGGGAATAAAAGCAGCGTCTTCTAAGGGAAGGAACAGTTTTGAAATGCAATTAAATTCTATCAAGTATGTTTAACTAATAGATAACCGGTATCTATTAGTTGTGAAAGTGTGTGATGTGATGTGCTTTGATGTCGTGTTTGTATTGTATATATATATATATATATCTATTATTAGTTCCTGCTCTTCAAATGTCAAAAGAAGTTTTCTTCTGACTCTTTTTCTTCTTTTCTTTTCTTCCATTTCTTTTCTTTCTCGTTTTGGCTCTGGCTTTCGCTTTCGCTTTCACTTTCACTTTCACTTTAACTTTCGCTTTCGCTTTCAATGATTTACAAACGCAATAACTGAAACTTTATGGCAGTTCAATCCGTTTACTACAGTCTCATTGTAGACCATAGGTCTTACAGGACTGATTCAGAGTAGTCAGAAACTGAGGCTAGAACGAAATCAGTGCAACAATAGATGTTGTCTGATGCATACTTAAATAGTACTATGACAGCTTTAAACAAGTATGCATTGAAAGATGTATCGTAGGTGGATCACTCTAGAGCCTTAACATGTAAAGTAGACTTTTCAAAACAGTCCATTCTTTGCTTCTACAATGGCAAAATTGTATAGTACATCATTTTATATATGTAGCAAAATGAAATCTAAATCTAAATCTAAATCTGATTCTAAATTTAATCTGAATTCCTTTTGGTTTTGTTGTTTCTGTTGTTTCTGTTGTTTCTGTCGTTTTTTGTTTTTGTTTTATCAACCAGCCATGTTGTCGTTGTTTTTAAAAAAACTATTGCGATTCCTCTTGCTTTCCCCCCTACAAAAATACAAAACTACAACACTACAACACTACAAAAAAATACAAAAGAAAAAAAAAAATTCAGTTTAAAAGAGACGTGTTTCAGCAAATCAATCATTACAACTTTACTTCTAGGACATATACACCTATCTACTGAATCACCAGACACTTTACTTTCTTCACTCCTTCACTGCTGTATCATTTATTCAAAAGAGTCTTTTTTTTTACAATGTCTGATGTCCCTCTTACACCACCACGGAGAAGTAAAAAACACTCCACTTTCACCACGCCAAATCAGTATGCCTTGCTTACTCCAGCAACAAGCACAAAAAAACCAAAGAATTTTGCACACACCAGTGGAAGTGCCAACAGACTATCGCTAGTTACGCCAAACACTCCACAGAAGTCTCCATCCAAGTTTGGCATCCACAGGAAAAGGAATCTCAATGATATATTTACTGAATCAAATACACTTGCTAGCGAGAAATTGCCAATGGGGCTATTTCTACCCTCGCCTCATATAGTTGGCTCGGGGAGAAATGGCAAGCATTTGCCTGTTACAAATAGAACTGAAGTCAGGGAGACTCCTTCGACCCCAACCAAACAGGTAATAGATGAGGATACGGTGAGGCAGTGGCATGACAACAGTGATGATAATGATGAGGAAGAAGAAGAAGTCGAGGTTACGACTTGGGAGGAAACGCAAAAGATCCCAAAGGCAAAGTTGCCAAATCCATTTTTGACCAGCACTGACAGTAGCTTCAAGGAAGACAAAAAGGAGGAGTTTACATTGGGCAACTTGTCCAATCCATTTTTAGACAATAAGGAGACTAAGGGGGAAGAAGGAATCGATTACAATACTCATATGGAATTGATCAATAATAAAACAGGGCAACGAAAAGTGGTGAAATTAACCAAAAATCAGATGAAGATAAAGCCAAAGAAGTTGTCGTTTGAGGGGATGTAGGTATTCCTTGACTGGTCAAGGAATCTATATAGTTTCTATAAAATAAGAGTTGTAGGTATAAATATATGCGAATGGGTTTATCGTTATGCCTCTTGCTCTCACTGTAAAGGAAAAAAAATCCAAAATGAAAAAAATCCAAACTCTCATCACTTTAAGTACTACCACCTATACTATGTCAATTCCTGGATTAGGCTCTGAATCTGCCTATGAAGACAACTTAAAGCTGATGCTGATACCACAGGGATCAGAATGGAGAATTGAAATCCCATTTAAGCAAATTTTAAAGTTCAAAGTAGCAGAGGGTATCCTAGAAATCAATGGTACTGAGTTGCCCAATAATGTTGAACTACAGCTAACAGGAACAAAGTGTTGCATCTATTCACCAAAACAAGAATCAAAAATCGAGTATAGCTTGGTACAGAACCATGAGTTGTCGATGTATGAAGATGACGAATTCGCTGAATACACAAGCGGCGAGACAAATATGAATTCTGTATTGAATTTGCACATGTATGTCGAGTCAAGAAGGCAAGTTGCAGCAGATCATAATGTATCCAATGAGGAGCCATCGTTGGGACCACGAGTTATGCTCTTGGGAGGTAAACAGCTGGGTAAGACGACGCTTGCAAAGACGTTAATCTCGTATGCCGTAAAAATGAATCAATCTCCAATACTCGTCAATTTGAATCCGCAAGATGGTGTATTTGCATTACCTGGATCGATTTCAGCTACTGCAATTAGTGACGCTCTAGATGTTGAGAGTTGCAACGGGTATGGACTTACCACAACCACAACAGGAGGTAGTCCTACATCAAAACAACCAATAGTGAAAAACTATGGTTTCACTGAGATCAAGGAGAATTTAGATCTTTACAAGTATCAGATCTCACAGCTTGGGATAACTGTGCTATCGCGATTGGAACATGACGCCCGTTGTAGAGATAGTGGTGTTGTTGTCGACACTCCACCGCTTGGCATTAAGGATTTTGATATCATACAGTCAATAATCAGTGACTTTAGAATTGATTTGATTGTCGTTTTGGGAAATGAAAAGTTAACCATTGATTTAAAGAAAAAGTTGCTGCATAAATCAAACTTGCAAATTGTCAAGATAAATAAACTGCCTGGTGTTGTTGAAGTCAGTGACAAATTTATTAGAATGAGTCAAGAAGTGACAATAAAAGAGTACTTTAACGGAAATTACAAGACTAGGCTATCTCCATTTAAAACTGATATTGATGCTACGGGCTTACAGATTTACAAAGGAGTCAAGGATTCTGTATCTTTATCATTTTTGCCAGCGGGTGACGATTTCGAACGTGATGACGAAGGTAATGACTTGAGCAAATACTACCTGGCCATAGATCCTAGCTCGTCCAATGTGGACAACTCGATAATAGCCGTAACACACCTACAACTGTCCACTCCTGGTAAAGATCTACTAAACTCATCAGTATTGGGCTACATACACGTCTCGAAATTCGACGACGAAAAGAAAAAGCTCAAAGTGTTGCTTCCATTTCCTGGGGTATTTCCTCGCAATATATTGATTTCTACAGATATAGGATATAATGAATAGACCTAATCGAACGGAACCCCTCTTTTTAAACTCTCACTAGCAGCAATGGCACTGGGGATTTTTATACCGCAGCAATCGCCCCATGTATTGGCGAGGTCATGTACATGTCCGCAATCAGTCTCCACATGCTGATGCTCGGGAATGCCCTCGGGGCATTTCAAAATATCGCCAAACATAAAATGCTGTATAATTGGCAATTTCCCCAACACTTCAACCTTGTACATTTTAATCATACCGTCTTTAATCTTGCTCCAACTCTTGGCCGCCGAAATATCATCCAACATCGGCGAATGCCACCTCAAGCTCAACTTCTCTTGTTGCTTATTCGTTGACGTTTTGATGTTGTTGATGAAATCGATGCATTCCATGTATATGTACTTGTTCCTGTACATCTCCACCAACTCATCATTATGGATCGACTTGGGCTTCATGTGGGGGTGATTGCATAGTTGAGCAGCCCCGAATAAGAACGGAAGGAAATGGTAGTCATCCAACCCCCAGACCCCGTGTGAGCCCGCTGGTTCAAGCCAATACGTACGTTGCAAGCTCCTCATTGTTGACATGTACTTCGTGAAAACTTTGAGTATGATGGCAGGAAAATCGTCCTGATTTACAACGTCAAGCCTGTAAAGGCAAAGCAAAAAACAGATAAAGTTGAGCTCGTGGCCGGAACCGTAGTCAATTCGAGTTCTATCGCCCCAAGAGTCAGCGAAATATGTCGATGTTTCAATTAAACCAGTGGGACAAATCGGCTTGATCAAATCAGAAGCTCTTGATTCCACTTCATCGTAAAAATCACGAAACTCCACCTTGCCGAACCGCAGTATATCTTTTTCCAACTTCACCGGGTAATGCTGTATGATCTGATATACTTCATCAAGAAGATGGGTTATCTTTGCAATTACTGGTGACGTTGCCACCTCGTCATCATTCGATTTGTCGATGACCGAATCTTGAAGTTGCGTTATGAAATCAAGGACCTCTTTATACGTGTCTGAATCAATCCATTTGGCTAAGTCGTCTTGGGTAAAGACTCTTCTAACAGGCTTGATAAACATGATGAAAGATAAAAAGGGGGGTTATAGCTTGCTCTTTCTGTATTTTTGTTTTTGTATTTCTCGCTGGCGATTACGCGCTTTATAACACCTACATATTTTCGATAAGCAGTTCTCTCAACTGTAAATCATCTAAGCTCTGCTCTAGCACCTTAATGTCAGAATCTTCCATTGATACCTTCGCTACTTCCAATTCACTGAATCGCACGGTAAATGCGATAAATTCTTTATTGGTAGTGTCATCAAAAAGGTAAACCGTATCACCATCGACTAGTTGCCGTTTCCTTCCCTTTCCTATGGAAATATTGTTTACCCGGCACGAGTTGGTGCTCATATCAAGTAGCCAAATTTTGCCATTATCCCTCCTGAATATGCAGTGTATTTTTGACAACCGGTCGTCGCTGATTGTGATGTTACACACGTCGGCTCGTCCAATGGCAAATCTATCATTGGAAATTGGTATTGTTTCTCGGTAGAGAGACTCTAATATTGGCTCCAACGTCAAAAGTGGTGTATCGTCACCCTCGTCCATTAAATCCAGTTCCTTAATTGAAACATTGCCGTTGATGCCCTCTTGATGATGCTCGAGCTTGACACGCTTGGTAGACCCATTTAGTTTGTTAGTGACTGGGTCTATTTGGTAAGGCCGCTTCAAAGGTTGCGACATGGGTAATGGTTGCGATACAGCTACCTGCGACTGTGGGAGCGGCACCACTCTCTTTGGGACTTTAAAGTCGTTCTGCTTTTGTTTCGATGTCTTACGGTTTCTCTCACTGTCCAAAGGTCGAAGCATAAAGTCCTCATCTATCCTGCTCAACGAATCAAACTGGCTATTGTCGACTTTTCGCGATTGTTGTGATTGTGACTGTGACAAACTTAGAGGTTTTTGGGACGACTGCGATGGTTCGTCCTCAGAAAGCCATTTATGCTTTAACGCCTCTGCCGCCGTGATTCTGTTTTCAGGGTCCACTTGCAAACAACAGCGGAGAAAGTCTTGGCACTCTTTACTGATTTTAAACGATTCCAATGGCGCCTTTTGATATTCCCCTTTTTTTATTCTCGAAAACATCTTCTGGTGGCTATTTCCTGGAAATGGAACGAGTGCAGTTAAAAGAACATACACTAGACACCCCAATGACCAGATGTCTACCAAAGACGAGTAGTTGCTGCTAGCTTGGCTTGCCTGTGACAGGCCATACTTCCCTGTAATCACCTCAGGAGCAAGATAAGCCAAAGTGCCACAAAATGTCTTCATAATTGTCAGATTGTCACTAAACTTAGCCAATCCAAAATCGGTAATCTTTACTAGAATTGGCTCGTCCTGCATAATCAAGATATTATCTGGCTTCAAATCTCGATGTGAGATTCCTAATTGGTGTACGTAATTTATCCCCTCCAATATCTGCTTGGTAATCACCCTTGTAGCTTCTTCTCCAACTGGGCCAAAATCTTCAACAAACCCCATCAAGTCACCTCCTGGCACCAACTCCATGATGATGTAGTAATTTTCCGCATCCTCGTAGAAGCCCTTTAAGGAAACAATATTGGGATGATGCAATTTCCTAAGAATGGATAATTCACGCTCGGCCCCAGACAAGGCGCTCGCACCACCGGTGCTACTCAAAGCTTTCCTTCGGTTTATAATCTTTACTGCGTACGACTTACCCGTTGATCGCTCAATGCATTTCTTGACCGTTGCAAATGCCCCTTGTCCGATTGTTTCCGTCTTTATTATGTAGTCCTTGTATATCCCCTCGTCTTTGATGTTTGTATCAGGCGACAACGCGGGATTGTATCTGTCCGAAAATACAACGATAAACTTGACCAAATCCTTGGGAACTCCATTTCCGACACTAATCTCATCTCCCTGGCTGAGTAAGTAGTTTGATCCTTTAACCGCCCTTTGCCCATTACGATACGTTCCATTAGTCGAAGTATCCCTTAGCCATAGTGAATTGTCTCTTAAGTTAAACCAGATCATGAAATGTCTATTCGATAGACGCGATGACGACGTGAGTTGCAAGTCAGCATCTCCCGACCTCCCGAAATACCAAACGATTTTACCATCTTCTTCGGGTTTGTCCGTTATACTGAGCGTCTTGTTGGCATACTGACCCGTGGTGCATAGTAGTTGGCAAATCTGATTGGGATTTGATTGTACCCTGTTTTGAGTTTGAGTAGGTGGCGATTGTTGAGTTGGTTGCGTTTCGGTGAATTGAGTCGCCTCCATAGGAGCCAGTTTTTGATTACGAATGAGTTGATGGTGTAGGACACATTGTTTCTTTTCTTTTCTGTATTTTTTTATTTTTTTTTTGGGGAAGACGCGTCATTCAGTGGGTTGCAGCAGCATTTGATAACGGCGACACTAGTAAAATAAAAGGCGACACTTACAATAACAAGAGTGATAATCAGAGATCCTTTAGCAGTGGAGATAAAATGCCAAAAAGGAATCGGCTATGACTATATATCTTCCTGCTTTTGTTTTTCTTAGTCTTACTCCAACAGGGTTTCCCTTTTTTTAAGTTCTTATATATACTTGTTGGTTCAGGCAAAAGCCCCTCAGTATATCGATACTAATTTTACAGAGTAGCACTTTTTCAACAACGTATAAAACTGCCATTGACCTTGGACTTCTTTTCCCTCCCATGACCGCGCTTCGTAGGCTTAGATATTGTGATACAATTTTGGTTTAGCAACGTAGCAAAACCTCGAGTGTAACGGGGCAAGTGTCAAAGCTTGGCGTTGGTTAATTTGGAAGAAGATCTCCTGCAACGTCTCATGAGACAAATTCGACAAACGAGCCATTGTGGATCGAGAAAGCTTGGATAGTGATTGAGTGCTGGTAATTTCATTTGCTTCATTCTGTTGCGCTTTCCTAGGTTCAAATTCTTTTCCCCATTGCTTCAGTAACTGCATCTAGTATATTTAGGAAAACCCATGAAGAACAAAAGGTTGCAAAAAAACGGACTGTCTATAACGTCAAAGCATTGTAGTATACCTGTGGTCTTTTTGCACTTAAAACGAGTCACCTTTCAAGAAGTATATCTCGGCAATAAAAATTACCGGTAGCGCAAAATTCCCCCGAATAAATAAAAAACATAAAAGGGCCCAAAATAAATGAACAAACTTTACATCTCCTCACGACCTTTACCAAAAAAATGAGAGCCAACTCAACCCAGATATCGAACAGAATGTTCAGGACGCAAAGATTCGTCGTTTTGCTAATAGTCGTCATGTTTTCACTCTTGCTTGTGATGTTGTCATTTGCGGGTCATCATGCAAAGGTCATCAACCAGGTCAAAACATACGCTAATAAAGCTAGCGAATTGAGTGAATTTTACAAGTCGCTGAATAAGTTGCCCAGTCCTGATTTAGGACAAGATGATTTGGAAAAACAAGCTGAGGCACAGGAAGAAGCCGATAGGTTAAAAGAGGAAGCTAAACAGAAGCAGGAGTAATGGAGAGTCTATTGTTTTTATACACCTTTCCAAATTGCCTTTTCTATATATTCACTTGTCTTTTTCAATTGTAAGATACCCATGTGCATGAACTCAAAGCAGTTTTGAATAAACCACGAATAGGTTATTTTCTTCCACTCGTCATCATCAACGTCATCTGGCTTGTTGAGTGACGCTGTGAAGGCTTGATAAAAGTCATACAAGTTGATCGAGGCCGGTGCCTCTTTGTAAACTTTAAACATGGCGCAAAGTAGTGGCTGCCTCTCCAGTGGCAAGTGCTCCTGGCTGACCAAAGGGTTTTCCAAGTATAATTCGTAGTTGTCTAGGCTTACTTCAATCGTCTGTCGCAAGTTGGGACGGAGGAGGTTAATCATTAGGTTTTCAAAGTTTTCTTCAAATAATGGCTGTTTGTCAAATTTAGCATGAACGATTCCCCCATTGAGTGAGAAGATCTCGTTGAATACCATGTATTCAAGTGGTGTAGTCAATATGGGGTTCTCAAAGTAGGCTTCCAACACGGGAGCGATATTTGACCTGTCCTTGGTCAACCCTTTTCTTAGTTCGATTAGATAAGCGTCGTCAATATTTCCAATCGACTCATTACAGTTATCCGTCAAGTGCAGCACAATGCGACTGACAACTTCGGCAGAATACTTTGACAAGTCGAGACAATCGTGAAAGTATTTCGAATTGAATAGTTTGTTATTCACGAGAAGCTTGTACAATTGAAATTTTTCCTTTGGTTTATCTGGGTGCAAGTGATAGACGACATTTATGGCGTTCATAATGGTTAACTTGTGTTTCTGATACTGCTTCTTGCACTCTTGGAACAACATGGCCACTTGGCTGTCATCCTGCAACATCTGCTTAACAATAGGATCATTCTGCAGAAGTTTGATTTCCATGTGCCGTTTAAATGACGGCAACTTTCTCAAGCCGTCAATGTACAAAGGCAAAGAATCAAACTTGGCTATGAGAATTGACAATGGCAGCAGATAAAAGAAGATCATGTAGCACACTTTAATTTCCGAAATCAATGCGTCAATCGAATTGTTTGAATTTTCAAAGCGATTAAGAATGATGGTACTGAGTGTGTTGTTTATTAGTAAAGGATTATCATCGGTTAGCTCCGGGGTTAAAAATAAATTATTCAAAATAATGTAACCCAAGCTCTTGTTGTCGTTACTCTTGAATCTGTACCCTTCCAAATCCAACCGTAAGTCATTCCTCAAGTTACTGTTGACCCACGTTGAAACTGTATCGCAGGATAGCGCAAGCAACACCTTTATCGGCAAGTGGGTAGCTTGTAAAAGTTTGATTAGCTGGTTCAACAATTGATTACTAAACAAATTGGTGTCTTCAATGACAATGACGGTCCTCGTGTCATTGCCCTTTGCATACCAATCACGCAACACCTGCAAATCATAACTCAAGTAGTCGCCTCCATCCAACGTAGTATACTCCCCAAATTGTCGAATGATCTCCTTTAATGTCCCCTTTATATGTTGGCAATTTTTAGAATTCAACTTGATCAAGTTATACATCTCATTGGAAAAGTCGTAAAATTCACTCAATATACGTAAGTTGTTTGCATTATTGGAAGTCAACTGGATATATCCCACTGATAATTTTGTGAAATCTAGTGGTTCATTGATGAACTTGACCAAGTCGCTGAATAGCTCATCATTGGCACTATTCAATATAGAATGAATTTTTTGCAATTGGCTCGCCCATATCTTTTGATACAATTCAAATCTGAACCTCACATTTGAAACGGGCTCATTTCCGTTAAGAAGAGATACAAATGGTGTTTGAGAGTCGGAATCAAGTCGCTTCTTTTTCGGTTGAATAAAGTAGTATGTTTTCATGTTGTTGTCATTCAAGACCGTATCATCGGTGGACCCTTGGGGGCTTTTCAGTACCACTTCAGATTGGCTTCCTCCATTCCTCTCTCTTTTTGTGCCCGCCATGTTAAAGTCAATGCCTCTAGGCGTTTCGGTTTCGGTTTGGGTTTTGATATCGGTTTCGGTTTCGGTTTGGGTTTCGGATTTTGGCGAATTTTTTAGAGCTACCACTTATATTAACTTATGTAGACGTATTTATCACCCTCTCTACGAATATACTCCTTCTCAATTAACGTGTCAATCAGCTTCTTTATGTCGAGCACTCTTGTAGTGAATCTAGTCAGAGCCGCTTCCATCACTTGATTCAACAAGTCGGCGTTTCCCAAATCCTTTCTGCTCTTCATGATTCTCACAATGGTGGCTTGTATGTATGTTTGTCTAGCAGCAACAATCTCCCTTGTGGCATCTTCCTCCTCTTGTTTGACATCAACAGATTTAATACCACTGATGAAATTTACCTTGACCTTTTTCGAGTTGTAGTACTCCACCATCTTTAATTCTGCATCGGCCAAATTATCGCTCGAAGCTTCAACCAACTTAAACTTGATGAGAGGACTGAGGTGATTGTCAAACACGGTTTTGTTGCAGCCAACGATTTCGCACAACTCTCGGTATGAATAGGTGGGCTTTTTGTTAAAAGCCATCAAGATCATCAACTGCACGTTACTAACTTGAAACTGGAATGGCGGTTTGCCCTTTCTCGAAAGGTTGGCCTTTACTTCTGCCCTACCGTGATTGAACAACCACTGCAACTTCCTTCCTTGGTGCTGGTTTGAGTAGACTTGTCTCAAATGGGCGAGTGGCGCTTCGAGTTCTGGAGCAACTTTCAAATCGTAATCAGCAACATGCCGGAAGGGCCACATGCTCTGGGCAAGGATCAATGGGTTAAACTCTTTGACAATCGACTGATCAAGTGTCTCCTTCACCTTGGTTTTTAGATCTTCCGATGCCTTCATATCGGAAAACATCTTTGTCATTTTCGAAGTGTATTCAATCGAGTTCTCCTCTTGCAACCTGTGGATAACGCTCTCCTCCAATTCGTCTGACTTGCACGTACCGTTGATTAACCTCTTTGCCAAGGAGCGTCGATAGTGCTCTTCAAATGTATCTTTGTCGTTGATAAACTTAAACACAATCATTAAATTGTCGGCATTCATGTCAACGATATCGGCATCCTTCGCGTTGCTTTTAAGAAAACCGTCGGCATATTTGGCCAAATACTCAGGCGTCTTGCATGCTGCTCTGGGCTTTGGAAGGGCAATGACATTGTTATTGACAAAATGGCGACAAGCGTTATCTAATGATCGGATGAATTTAGTATCCTTGTTGAATGCTTGAATCACAATGTCGTTAAACTGGTTATATATTGCAATCAAGGTGTTGATGTAAACTTTTGGCTCCACTGCTGCACCCGGCTTTTTCCTGCCTTCTTTCACGTCGGCCTCGGTCTGGTTCTTGATCTTTTCTAACGACACATTTGCCTCTTTTTTGATATACTCTTCCAAAGCTGACGCCAAAGGGTCCAAGGTCTTTGGCACTCTCGACAAGAGCTTGTACATTCGTTGGATATGGTCGATCTGGTTCTGTTCAAGTAATACGATAAACTGGTCATACATTTCTGAGGCATGGTTTTCAATCATCGCTTGGTTGAGAATGTTGACGAATGCCTTTTTCGAGTGGTCTTCCAAAAAAGTGTTTGATCTCGAGATCTCCTCGGCCAATCGAGTCTCGCATTTCTTCATATAATCAACCACATTGTGATTAGCCAAGTATTCGCAGCTCTCCTTTGTGTAGTAGTTCATTGTGGCATCCAAGAACGGCCTTTCAAAAGAATTGACGTAGATGATCAAGTTTGGCTTTTTCAAATCCTGGATGTCGATGCTCAAAAATACCAACGACTTGATGGCACTTGAGATTAGATTTGTATCAACAATCAAATGGTTTCTCTGTTTCTCAATCAAGTCCAAAACCTGCTCAATCAATACTTCCGAGTTTGGTTGAAACATTTCGTTTCTCCACTTGATCAACGACAAGGTGTTGACGTCAAACACATCCTTTCGGCCATCAGACCTCTCCTTTTGCACCCAATACCTGTTCATGTAATCAAACACGTTATTCATGTATACGGCACCAATGGTGAATCTCGTCCACCGGCGCACGTAGAATTCTAAAAACGATTCATTGGGGTTCTTTTTCAAGTTGCGGATGAATTGCACCAAGTACATTTCCAATTTGTTGTAAATCTCTGCCCCTGCTAATGAATAGGAGTTGTTTTCGGTGTTGTTGGCAACTGATGCTGCCGTCAGGCCCCGCCTTGACTTGTTGACACAGTAATTGTAGACTGCCGTGTAGCAATTCATGTACATCGTCGACGTCACCCCCTGATCATTCTGAGCTCCAAGAATAAACTCCAACCCTGGTTGGATAAAAGCCCAGGTTGCATTGAGGTCAGTAAATGCTGGTAAGGTTGACATGAGAAAGCTAAGGAGGAAAGGTTGTGCTTTCAAGTACTTTTTTTTTTTTTTACTGTTTCCTTTTTTTGTAAAGGCAAATTAAACTATACATTCACCCTATCAATAACCCGTACCACGCTAATTGTAAATGTTAAAACCCAAGTTACTAGCACAACAAAGAGAAATGAAGAAAGTCCCTTTTGCCTACGACATATCGATGAAATCACTGGGTATGTGTTTTGAACATCCACCCCGTGTGGATTATTGTAGATCTCACACACCCACTCATCGTCATACAAAGTGTCAAATGCTAGCGATAGGTTGGCCGACGAAAATATAATAAATAGTAAATCCAACATCACCAAGCGAAACTTGCCTATTGGATCACGTAATCCCAATGGCTTTCCCGAGTATTCGTCGTATGCAATGTACACCACGTAGACCAAGGCGCATGTTTGCACAACGATGGCCATTATGGTGCTGGCCTTTTGGCCAAGTTCAGCTCCTTCGTACTTGTGGGTGGAAAATACAAAAATGCTACACGCCAACGCCAACGCAATGGCACAAAATATCAATGTCAATATCCTCAACGTCAAAGGGAGCAATGGATTTTGCATGAAAAACTTTCTAAATGCTGGCTTCAATTGCGACCTATTTTCACCCATCCAGTAGCCTGCCGTTGAGCGCACCTTTGTATCGTTTTCGCCGCGGTCTTTTGTTCTTGTGAATAGACTGTAGAAGGTACGATGTTTGTTTGCTTTATTGAGTTGCTGGTACTGCGTCTGGTTAAACTCCTCCTTCAATCTGGCATCGCCGCCCCAAGACCCATTTAAGCTGTAGTCATCGAGATATTTCTCATCAATCTCTACTCTCTCAGGCGGGTACGTTGTTGGGTGGAAAATGGAATTCTTGAACTGGAACCAGCTGCCATTGATATCGGTTCCGTACGGATCAGGGAACTTTTCTGTCTTTTCCTGTTTTGCAATCTCCTTTGGTATGTCCTGGTCCTGTAGGTTACCGTTGTTTCTCAAGTAAACCGTTTCGGCTTTGGATACTGTGTCTAGCACGTAAACGGGAATCACGTTTGGTCTGTGGCTATAGGTGTGGACATTTGCATCTCTGAATGGATCAACACGACTCCGTGGAGACGCAGCCTCGTCAGATGCAGGCGGCGTAGCCGACTTAGGCAGTTTTTCCGTATACTTGTCCGATAAGTCTCCCATTCGTGCGTGGTGCTTGTGTTTAATGGCCTTTAGGAGAAAAGGGTTTGTCAATTTTGTTATTCTCTGTTTGTATTGGTAGCGCGGGAAATAAAAGAAGACGGAGTTGGCTCCAATAGGACTCTTTTAGTCTCTGGTGTAGACACCCTTGCTTATACTATCCTATCGTTCATGGAGCTTGCTTGTTCTGCATTGTTTCATCAAACATGCTGAACTTAAGAGGCATGTTTGATCTAAAATGTTGCCAATTTTAGGCAAAGTCTCATTTCAGTCAAGAACTTGGCAAACATAAACACTACAAGAGGTGTATAATGACACTTTATTAGCCTGTTGCTTCTGATTGCTGCTTCCTACTGCTTTTTGCTGCTGCTTGCTCTTCTGCAAACTCTACCTCAGCAAACAATCTCTAAAATTTTGCCGTCAATTGAGTTGGCAGTTTTGTGTCACAGTATTTTCACGTCAGCAAACATAAGAACCGAGACATAGAAATCGCTTGCCATCGTCTATTTCCCCATCGCCCACTTCCCCATCGCTTACCCTGCCAAACATGAATATACCGCAAAAACTTCTACGCGTGGGACACACCCATCGGTTCTACTCATCCTCTATCCCCGACAAGAACTCCATCTACGTTCTCTCCATACCACTAACAACGTCAAGGTCGTTCATCTATTGCAACCACCGACCCATCCTCATTGGCAAGGCCCTGAAAGCGCCACTCATAAGCAAGATTGAGAGCAGGGCCGTCAACATTGCTACAAAAGGATGGAACAAGTTAGCGTCGTCCAAACTTACTGTCAACGTCAAGATTGTCGAGTGGATCCGCAAGTTGCTTGCAACTATACCGTATGAAGAAAACTGTCTCAGGTCGTTTCCCAACAAAGAGGCAATGATTCGAGAGATTAACGAAGAGAGCTTGCACTTGGTGAAACCAGTGGAGAAGAAGGACGATAGTGAAGGGGGAGGCATTGTTGTGAACCAATCGGACATCAAGCAGTTGAACATACCCGCCAGCCAGTTGAAGCCAATTCCTTTATACCATGCCCAATACCAACACCCGTCAATCATCCTCGACGAGTTGGTCCGTTTCCGCAGCGACAACTACAAGAAGCACAAGAAAGGAGCCGTGTTGTGCGCCATTGGCATACCGTTGTCGTTGCCGTTTGCATTGGTGCCAGTAGTGCCTAACGTGCCCGGCTTTTACCTCGCCTACCGCTTGTACTGCCACGTGAAGGCGTTATTGGGGATCAACCACTTGGACTATTTACTAGACAACAACATGGCATCGCAACACATTAGATTCACTCAACTTCCACAAATAGACGAGGCGTACGGCGAGCAATTGGGCGAAGATGGCGCAGATGATACTTTCGAACGGCTTCTCATCACCCCCGAGATAATAGACACACTCGTTACAAAATTGTCGTTGGAAAACAACGTCAAGGACGACTTGACAAAAGCGTTGATGCAAACAAAAAAGAGACTAAAGAAGAATATCAAATTAGACGATCAGGTTGAATAGATTAAAATGTATATTAATTGCTTATATTCTGTCAGGATATGCCATCATTAAGTGTTAGTATTACTAACTCATTACTCACTCATCAATAACTCGTTACTCACTCATTACTAATTCACTACTGAGTCATACAGTCAGCCCCTATAAGTCTTCAAGTATTTATAGTTAAACATTTTCCCTTCATTAGATATAGATATATTTTATAGCTCATCAATAAACTATCTACATCTTAAAGCACTGCATCTCTAACATGCTTGCTCTTTTATTGCTTTGTTGTTCCTTTTGCTCTTTCCCCTCCTCTTTGAACTCTGGATCTCGACCTAATACCAGAACAAAAGGACTCACTTGGCCCCTAGCCCATGTTTGGTATTTTGAGTCATTGCAAAGACCGTATCACGTGATTTGACAATACACCTCCGGCGACCGTTTTGCCCTAGCCTCATGGGAGAAAGGGGTAATTATTCTTTTCAAAACACAAAGAACACTTTTAAAAAGTTTATTTAAAACAAGCTATTTAAACTAAACAGGTTTTACTTAAGTCCATTCTCCTAAATTATTATAATCAACCGTAATGTAGTTCATAGCGTTCTGAAGCTGCCTCTATTGGACCAAGTTGAGGATATAATACCCCAAATTTTGATGTTCATTGAGAGCCATTGTTCTGCCACTCTCAAGGACTTCTGTAGCCGCGAGTTTGATGTATAATGGGGTTTCTGGGGACTTTAATAAATTCTTTAATCGGTTTTCCTCATTCGGGTATAGTTTATGTATTTCTTCTGAAGCTTCCGGCTTTAGCGATAAGTATATAGCGTTGGCTACCTTGCTTTTCCATTGAAGGGAAATGTGCAAGCCAGCGCTATCCTTGTCGCTAACACTGAGCACCTTCAGCTAGTAACAATCAACAATACATCTCACGTACTCCAATAATGTGTGTGATGGGTACCCCGCAGAACAAATGCAGATGTATTCGAGCTCAGGTTTCAAGCTGGTGGCTTGGTGATTAAACTCATTCATAGTTCCTCGCTTTTCAAAAACACAAATGGCCACATCCTTGTCTCTGCCGTTCTCG
This sequence comes from Lodderomyces margitis, assembly GCF_024628925.1. Lineage (NCBI taxonomy): Eukaryota > Fungi > Ascomycota > Pichiomycetes > Serinales > Debaryomycetaceae > Lodderomyces > Lodderomyces margitis. The sequence continues at coordinate 191,439 of NW_026261820.1, forward strand.
AGCCAGCCCTGGATCCTAGGAAAACTGCTGTGATCAAAAGACCCCTCAATTCTCAACATAGTGGCCCTAAAAACGCATTTGGTATCGGGTATTGCGTTGAGGTCGTTCAATTCAATGTTCAAAGCGAAAGACAATTTTCGAACCCGAGCGGCCACCACCCCCTGGCTAGACCATTGGCTCTGTTCTATGTAGTACAAGTCACGGAACCTGAGAATGTCCCCATCTGCCATGTTGCGGAGTAACCGGCACACCACCAAATGAAAATCTAATACAACATTCGATTGCGACAACAGTAACGTTTTTTGAGGGAACTTGAGTTTCAAATCGACGATGCCGAGCCTGATATTCATCAGACAATAGAGGCTCATCAACAAATCAATGGACTCTCTTCCACTGGCGATTTCTGGAGTTACGAGCACCGGCTGCGTCAAATCGAGTTTGAATTCACGAAAGCCGACAGGTACGCGTCCAATAGTTTCTCTTGTTTCTAGTGGTGGCATTTGATTGAATAGTTAAAGGAAAGAATTTGTGGCCTGAAATGAGCAAAATTGGGTCAGTTAGGGATCTTGAGTATGGAACAATAGAGATAAACTGGATTTCCCTACTTTAATATTAATGTTTTTAACTGCTGCTCAAACGTTAACTAATGTAAGTGATTATGTAACACATAGTTGAGGCTAGCTTCCTGCAGAGGAAACTATATCTATAAACAGGACAGGTTCAGGCTTGTTGACATAGAAATGGTATGAGCTTAGTAGAATATAGTATAGTTACACAACTATCTTAACGAATTATTTGCTATAAAACATACGCAAAGGAGTTTGGCCAGTAATATATAATATTCTGATACCGACTGCAGAGTATAAACATGTGATATGTATGCATACCTGGGTTCCGACTTGCATATATTTTATCTCCAATCGGTCCTCCAACCACTAGCTCCGGTGTTTCCAAGTACGAAAAAGGGGCCAATCATTGGGATAAAGGTTGGTTTGTTTTCGTTTGACGGGAGAAAAAAACAATCACAAATGTAAAAAGACACAAAACGAAACAAAAAAGAATGGTATTTCGGTTTGTGTTAAACCTTTAAACTCAAGATGGAATACTTTGGAAAGATAGTTGACTGTATTGCCATAGGGGTGGTTTTGTCAAAGTTATAAAACAATAAAAGTGAAGAAAGCGTATTGGATGTATTTCTGTCTGTATATTTCATTTCCGTTTATTTTATCCACGCATGGGTTTCTATTGTTTATCATTATCCTTATTTTTGGAGAGGTCATTTCTTCATTTTGTTGTGATTCCTTTTGTATAATTTTGTATGCTTTTGTATGCTTTTGTATAGAATATAACTTTCTATTTCATTTCAAACATTATAACTACCTTTTACCTTTTGTTAGTCATTTTCAAGGCGTTATGCGTACGGCACAGTTTTTGATCCTAACAGATATTAAGATGCGTTATTAGATAAAACCACAACCATATGTTTAAGGGTGGCTTAGTTAGAGCTGCAAAACAATATAAATTCAGATAAAGTATAGAGGCGAGGTAACCAAAGCACGGAATAGAAGGGTTATGAGGATCTAATAAAAGCAAAAGATCCATAATGTGTACATCTAGACCTACATGTATGCAAAGAAATTACAAAAGCCTGTGTAGAAAGAGCCACCCTTGCTTTGTAAAAGACAATAAACGAGCACTCTATTGTGTAGCTAGTTTAATCCTTTCGGATAACACAGGAGGAAAGGGAGGAGAAAAGGGATGAAGCGTACAATCTAAAGAGTGATCACCACGAGTGAGCACTATTAGAAAGTCCTTTCTTAGTTTGAGCTATAGACTACCCGTGTTCCGTTTAACGAAGCTTACCCCCATGAAACTTAGAGAAGGAGGAGGAAAGCGTGGTTTACATTTGCAATAATTTAAAGGTCGTGAAAATGGCAACTCTTTGTAATTAGACGATAGAGAACAACAGGGGATAGCTTGAGGAAGGGCATGTGAAACTGTAAATTCGGGAATTATAAAAAGGGAGTGATTTCTCCTGTTCTTCGAATATAAAATTGTCTATTGTATTCTTCACCAATCACTGCTACTTCGTAAACTGGAATGGTACGATGTATATCTGCTTCGCCTATCTGAGAACGACTTACTTACACATAGAGCAAAAGTTGGTGCTGCTGTTGCTTGTACTCAGGAGGACAGGGCTCAAAAAAAAAAGGGGGGGGGGGGGGGGACCACAGGGTCCTTATTAGGCAGACATCGAACAGACAAGTCAGGGATCCCTGTCTGAGTTGGTTTCCGTTCAATGGGGGAATTGTTGGCGTTGCAACTATGCGTTCTTCGAATGGAGCTTGAAGTGGGACTTTTCTGCGTGGATTGCTCCTGCCTTCTGAAGAATGATGCAACAACCGCCTAGTTCCGGTTTATCTCTCCTGTCCTTCGTCCAGGGGAACAGGTTACCGGTCCACTTTCTGAGTGGGTGTGGGAGTTATTGGTATCGCCTAAGTACTCCTTAAGGACAGCTGGCGGCGTCAACCAGACGCCTAGACATTTACTTCTGGCACTGACTTTCCATCTTTTCCTTTTTAAACGTCTTACAAGTTTTTTTCTCCACTTATTTCTCGTGGACTTTGTGTTATAATATACGTTAAAGAAGCTTTGTTACAGTCTTTTTATTTTTTATTCAAACTAGTGCGACATAATTTTTCAGACCAAGGCGAAAAAATTAATTCATACTAAATGCGATTCAGTCGATTCAGTCGACCTAACAATAATCTTCTGTAGAGTTTAATGCGTAGAGATGGTATGAACAATTATGTCGCACTAGTATGGATAAAAAATAAAAAGACTGTATATGATTTGGTTATAAGTTTTTATTATTGTGCAAGTTAGTTTCTCTCCTAGGAAAGTTTTTGTTCTAAAAATGGAACGCGAGATCACGTGTACACAACCAGGGCTCAAAATTTGCAAAATGTGGAAAATCTCACTCTAAATTCCTCCAATTGCAAACTCTGCATGTTAATCCAAACTGTATTAGTAATTGCAAAGGAAAATGTTGCTTGACTTCAGTAAAACTTTGTAGGAGAGTTCTTGTTTGCAAATCATTTCGTGTCGCATGTCACGTGATCACAGCGATGACAATTTGAAATTTGGTTTTTTTTCTTCTCGTCGAGGAAAGTTTCTCGAGACTATAAATTATTCAGTCCAGATCGAAATAAGTTTCCTACCCTCTCTTCTTTTCTTCTTTCTTTTTTCACTACAAACATTCATTATAATCCTACTTAGCTATGAGAGATAAGTGGAGAAAAAAGAGAGTCAGAAGACTCAAGAGAAAGAGACGGAAGGTCAGAGCAAGAAGCAAGTAAGCTTCTTGCTCTTACTTTCCAATCAAATTGATGCCTAGCTGAATTGAATAAATAATTTTACAGTTATCAATAAATAAATTTATCAAACAAAACAAATTGTAAATTAGAAACCTCTAAAATCATTGAATTTCAAGATCTTGAGAATGGCTTGCTCGTTGTTGATGTAGTACGGTGGTTTTTAGTCCCCGCAATCTAATATATTACGCGCTACTAACGCGAAGTGTGGAAAATTATTTACCAGTGAGTGGAGTGAGCAACCTTTGTTCCGAGAAGAGAGAGAGCCAGTGCCCAAAGCAACGGCATTCGGGACAGGTTGATACACCAATTTGCAGATGTGAGAGATTCGGACGGCTTGTTGATACATAGATTTGCCATATATCAATAATCAACCTTGCTTAATCATTGTCTTTTAAAGGACAAGAGGGGTTGTTTGTCACATCGCAGGTCGGATTCACAGAAAGTTTCGCAGTTCGGTTAGAGTTACGCATTACATATGTCCGCAGACTATCTACCACCCAGACAGGCTCATCATAGGTATGGGATTGGTTTGTCGATGGTCAAGCTTTCAAAAGCAGAGGCTTTTTCAACAATTGCAGCGCACCTGATTCGTACCAAACCACACGTCCAATTATCACCCCATGGCAAATGGAAAAGTGGGAAAGACAAATGGTCTTATCAAGAAGATTCGCAAGTTATTAGCAAGCGAAGAATTACAAGGACGGGAACTTAAATCACCTATGGCAGTCGACATATAAAATTCCACACCTAATATATTGTTGGAAAGACGCTGTCTTATCTCGCCAGCAGCAGATCAACAATCTCAGATGGATTTCAAGCACGCTTAATACAAGAATAACAAGCTATTACACGTGTTGAAAATTGGCGTGAAACCAAGACTCGCCATGAACTCACTCACATCGGATTGTTCCACCTTCAAACTCATTCGGAGGACAGAGCAGATCATAATGATTTGAAATTAAGAAGAACGACAACGCTCAATGTGTTGAGAGCTCCATTCGGTAGTCCAGCGATATTTGTAAACGGAGAATGCGTGACAAAAAGAAAACCTAAAACAAAGAAAACTGATCCAAATATTGTCGGTCCTTTTGAAATTATCATCTCTAATCATAAGGGAAGTTACAAGACGCAAAGCGGAAGAAGCTAAGTGGAGAGAAGCAAAGTGGTACATTTCACCGTGACAAATTAGAACCATAATACAACGACATTGTATGTATTGTTGGTAAACCAATCTAAAATAAAGCTACACCTTTTTTTTTGTATTCTCTCAATTTTGTGTTAAAATCAATATACTCTAAATATCAAACACTTACAAATGATATATATATATATATCTCTTTCTGTCTATCTCACTGTATCTCTCTTTCTGTCTATCTCACTGTATCTCTCTTTGTATCCACTTGCAGGTCAATGTAACAGAAGGCACCAGCATCGACAGTAAAACCCCGGAATTGTAAAAAATAAAGCAAGTTCTTCTCCAATTGCTAGGTTAGACGGTCAACATTAGCAAACCCATAAAGTGGTGTGTCCAATAATGGCCATTTGAGCAATAGCATTCCGGTGAAAACTGAACTAGTTATAATTGTCTTGTATCCATATAGCAGGTAATGCTTATTTAAAGTCATCATTGGTCAAATGAATATGCAGAGAGCTGTGTCTCAAATTGCTAGTAAAAAGTTTCCCATTGTTTACCCGCGGTAGGCGTGCCTGGTGCCGGTTCCAACTGAGAAGCTCTGTGAATCGTGATCTTACCATTCTTGGTCTCTTTACGAAGAATGCCACCCTCAGAAACCAATCCTAAATCGAACTTTTTAGCTAAACGCTTAGCATGGTACAAATCATGGTTATAAACTTCATCAACTGATTCGATAGCAATACGATGGCTGATTACGGCTTCGACCTATTCGGGCAACACGTTTGATTTGACTCCTCCATGGATTATATCAAGTGCTTTACTTGGCATAGTCAAGTAACGACCAAGCAACGACTTCTTATACCGCCAATGAGTAGTTTGTTTATTTGCAAACGTGTCATTCCAATATAGTAGATCTCTTTCCATTGGGATCTTGACATACTTCTGTTGGTCTTGGGATGGCTGATGAGTTACGAAAAGTGCCGCTGAAAAGAGTTCAACAAAGTTGGGTTCTTTTTGAGGTATGATTGGATGCACTTCTAATCACTGGCGACATAATTTCCTGGTCTTTCTTTACTGAAGTAGCTCAATGGATCAACAGAATGAAGGTTTGATGTGTGGCGTAAAAAATTCCTTGTCCTAAAACAGTTTACAATGATTGTCTGTTAAAATTATTGTTTAAGTAATTCTGCATATATGAGTAATACGAGTCAGAAATAGTCAAACGATAAATAAGCCACCTTTTCGAGCCGTACGAGATTCGTAGATCAAAAATTATGAACAGGTAGACCATTAACTACACCATCAACCTTTAGCTATTCCCTCAAAAGAATGTCTCGATCTTGTGCTTTCTCAGACATCCGGGATCCGCTAAACAGTCCGCGGTCCAACGCATTAAACCCATGTTTCGTTGCCGCGGTTTCATTAACCAGTAGTGCTGTCCTTGCTATTGGAGCAGTGAGCCAAATTATCCAGCTTCAATACTTTAATTATTATGGGCCGTTCAAGATTAAGTTCAGCTTTGGGAGCCCCTTCAGCTTGCAAAGTGTGGGGATCTTTCAAATCCTCAAATTGAACTTGGTGGTGATTCAGCTAGTCTTGTATGCGCTTTTGGTGTTGAACTTGCCAGGCTGGGGATTATTATCGTTCTCATTGGTGGCAAATATTTTTCTCCTTGGTGGTATCGTCTTGCCCTTGCACATTATTGAACCAACGAGAAGCGTAGTCCCATTAGCTTCACCCTCGTTGTACTGGCTGGTACAGGTCATTTTCACGTTTATCGTTTCCCTTCAAGACAGTGTAACCACAGTAAAGATATTCAACTACAACCCAGTAATGCGAGTCTCTGAAGTGTTTCTTTTCTTCAACTCCATTTTGATTTTGGTCTTTGAAGTGGGGTTGTATTCTCCTAGCCTCGAGCTTAAGGAGTATTATGATTTAAATGAATGGAACATTGACACTGTCCATAATTTCTGGTCTGAAATTACCTTTCGGTGGTTAGACCCTACCATCAAAAAGATTTACGAAAGTCAGACAATTGACGCTGAAGGCACTCCGCCATTACATTTTGAACAAAACTGTTTGTACACATACGACAAGACGTTGGACAAGTGGAACCATGCAAAGGAGAAAAATGGAGAAAAATCATTGTTCAAGGTTTATCTTTCCTTGTATTCGGGAAACTTGCTAATGATGTTGGTGATGGAGTGGGTGGCCATTGCATCCAATTTGGGTCAAGCTTTCTTGTTGCAACAATTTATTGTTTACTTTGGCAGTCAAGATAGAAAGCCTCCCGTGGTGGGACTCTTTATAGCTACAGCAATTTTTGCTTGTTCTGTTGGCAAGTACACATCGATGAATCGATTTGCAGCCATACATTTCCGCATAAGGTCACAAGTGTACTCTTCGTTGGGAACATTTGTGTACAGAAAGGCAATCAACCTTTCGGCAGAAGCGAGAAAGAATAAAAACAGTGGAGAGGTGATTAACAATTTGGCGGTTGATGTTCAAAAGATCTCGCAAGTGGCAATGTATGCGTTTGTAGTCAATTTGCCATTCCGATTACTAATAGGCATTTGGGCTTTGTACGAGTTGCTTGGGGTGTCTGCATTGTGTGGGTTTGCAACTGCTGTTGTTCTAGTTCCCTTGAGCAGCAATATCAGCACCTCAATCTCTGGGCTCGTCAAAAAGAATATGAAAATTAGAGACGAAAGATTGAAACTAACTTCGGAGATTTTGCAGTCCATCAAAAGCATCAAGCTTTATGCTTGGGAGCAACCAATGTTGCAAAAACTTTTTGGAATTAGAAATGATAAAGAGTTGGTTATGGCAAAACGAATTGGCCACTTTAATGCCTTTTCAATGTTTCTTTGGAATACTATTCCATTTGCCATTACTATTACCTGTCTAATTTCGTTTGTCAAGTTTACCAACATTTCACTAACCCCATCCATCGTTTTCCCCGCATTGTCGTTGTTTGATTTTTTGACTGAACCAATCATGCAGCTTCCCGACGCCATAGTAGCCATCGTTGAAGCAACAAACTGCTTTTCGAGGTTGGACGAATTCTTTTCCATGAAGGAGAACAAATCGGGAGTGGTGAGGCTGAATAGGCTGGTGTCGCAAGGTGATGTCACTGTTGCCATCAAGAATGCCACGTTTTCATGGGACAAGGACAATGTAGCGTTGAAAAATATTGATTTCACCGCCAGATGCGGCCAACTAGTATGTATTGTTGGAAAAGTGGGCTCGGGAAAAACTGCAATGGTGAAATCTTTGCTAGGAGAGGTTCCTATTTCCAAAGGGTTGGTCGAAGTAAATGGAAGTATAGCTTATTGCGCTCAGCAGCCCTGGATCCAAAATGCATCGGTGAGAGAAAACATATTGTTTGGAAATGAGTTCAACGAGAGATATTACAACAAGGTTCTCGCTGCGTGCCAATTGACGTTGGATTTGGAAATCTTGCCCGATGGAGATGCCACGATTGTGGGTGAAAAGGGTATCGCTCTTAGTGGTGGCCAAAAAGCAAGGATCTCATTAGCTCGGGCTGTGTACTCTAGAGCCGATATTTACTTATTAGATGACGTTCTTTCCGCTGTCGATGCGCATGTTGGTAAAAGCATTATACGCGATGTAATAAGAGGATTATTATCAGACAAGACGGTCATCTTAGCCACCAATGCCATCAACGTTTTACGATACTCGCAGGAAATTATGTTGCTTCAAGGGGGAGAAATTGCCGAGAGAGGCGACTACAAGGAAGTAATGGGGAGAGGTTCAGAGTTGGCAAGACTCATCAATGAACATAGTAACGATGTAGAGGAGGAGGAAGAGGAGTATGTACGCCGATCCAGTGTTGTATCGAAAAAGAGCTTGAATGAAGGAGAGGAGAGCAAGGTCACACCAGCTATCGCAAGGGAAGCAAGGGCCAAAGGCAATGTAAAGTTGAGCGTGTATCTCGAGTACTTTAAAGCATGCAACTTCCCCATGATCATTTTGTACGTGTTTATCTACGCTGGAAATGTCACTTGCAATATTGGAGCAAACTATGTCCTCAAGTACTGGTCGGAAGTCAATTTGGACAAGGGCTACAACTCATCAATTCTGTTTTATCTCACAATTTATGCCATGACAGGTATTACCGGTGCTGCTTGTATGCTCGTGGCTGCTTTGATTATGTGGAGCTACTGCGTTATCAGAGGCTCAAGGTATTTCCATGATAGAATGGCAAAGTCGGTGTTACGCAGCCCCATGCAGTTTTTTGAAACCACCCCAATTGGGCGTATCTTGAACAGGTTTGCCGACGACATGAATGTCGTTGATCAGCAGCTCATTTGGTCCATTTTGGCAGTTATTGATTACGGTTTGTTAGCAATTGGTGTTCTTTCAGTTGTTGTGTTCAATCTTCCAATAATGCTTGTCGTTATCTTGATTCTTTTGGCAATTTTCAACAGGATTAGAGTGTTCTACATCCCATCTATTCGTGAGCTCAAGCGATTGGTGAGTACATGCCGGAGTCCGTTATTTTCGCACTTGCTGGAGTCTGTAAATGGTGTTGAGACTATTCGAGCTTTTGGGCAACAGCACAAATTCAGTGACTTCAATGATCAAATCACAAACCGATTCATTAGAGTCCACTATACTATGTTGTCCTGTAACAGGTGGTTGTCAATGAGGTTGCAGACTATATCAGCCTTTATACTTTACTCGTCTTCGCTATTCATTCTAACCACTTTGGATACACCTCACGAGTTGAGTTCAGGCTTGGTTGGATTTGTGTTGGTGAATGCATTGAGCATCAGTAATGCCCTCAGTATGATAATTAGAGGCTGGGCGGATATCGAAACAAGATCGGTTTCCTTAGAAAGGGTGATTGAATACTGTGGATTGACGCCAGAAGCACCCGATACAAAGGATTACAGACCACCGTCAAAGTGGCCCACCAATGGTGAAATACAATTTAACAACTATTACACAAAGTACAGAGACGATCTTGATCCAGTGTTGAAAGATATCAACGTGAGTATCAAGCTGCGCGAGAAGATTGGTGTTGTTGGAAGAACAGGTGCCGGCAAGTCGACCTTGACAATGGCATTATTTCGTATTGTTGAAGCAACGTCTGGTAACATTGTGCTTGATTCAGAGGCCACAGATCAGCTCGGGCTTTATGATTTACGCAGCCTGTTGAATATCATTCCGCAAGATTCAAATGTTGTCGAGGGAACAGTGCGTGACAATTTGGACCCGTTAAATAAGCATACTGATGACGAGTTGTGGGACGTGTTGAGACTAGCTCATTTGAAAGACCACGTTGAGCAATTAGTGAGCAAACAAGGTGACGAAGAGAAACTGGGTCTAGGTGCTATGGTCTTCGAAGGCGGGTCGAACTTGTCTGCTGGACAACGCCAGCTTCTCTCGTTAGCCCGGGCGTTATTGAACAAGTCTAACGTTTTAGTCTTGGATGAGGCAACTGCTTCAATCGACGTTGAAACTGACAGAATAGTCCAAAGCACAATCAGAACTGAATTCAAGGACAAGACAATTTTGACAATTGCTCACAGATTGGAAACCATATCTGATAGTGACAAGGTTTTAGTTCTTGACAAAGGTGAGGTGAAGGAGTTTGATTCGCCTATTAATTTGTTGAATGATAAAAGCTCAATGTATCGTGCATTGTGTTTGGAAGCTGGGTTGATAAGCAAGTAGAAAGTGGCAAGAGGTGTTGCAGAAAGTGGCAACATGTATTGCCAGAAAATGGATGTTTTATTTATTCTTTAGAAGGGTTAGTTATAGAGTAGTTATAGAGTAAAAATGTAATCATTGCGTTACTGCAATGTCTCAAAGAGCGAATCTCGAGCGTGAGATCGTGGGGTTGTTATCAGCTCTTTGGAACTTTCAATGTCATTTGCGCTCATCACAAGACTTACTTCCTATGCTGACCCGTTTTATATTTCGGTATAGTCAATACAAGTGTCTCTTAATTTCTGATTTTGCCCACACAAAATAAATTTGGCCATCTACTTTATTCCCCACCACAATGAAGACAAGTCTACTTACCATCCCAAGCAAAAAGACCGAGGAGGTCTCCTGGGTAAAGCCACTCAACAACTACCTACTCTCGATATATGGAAACACTTCGGCTTACCAGACGGACATAACTTCGTTTGAAAAGTTACGTCAAGATATCAGGGGCGTTCATGCCGACAACACCGGATTGAGATTGTACTTTAAATACTATAGCCAGTTGGAAGTATTGGACGTCAAGATCCAGTTCTCGGTGTTGAATAAATCAAAGAAGTTGGACTTTGTTTGGCATGACGCATTTTCGCCTGAAATCACCCACGGGCAAAATGCCTTGCCATTTGAGAAAGCCAACGTGTTGTTCAACATTGGTGCATTGTTGGCCAAGTTTGCCATTACAAAGTACAATGAACTGCAAAGTAGTAACGGAGCTGCCACTGTGAAAGATGCCATCGTTATGTTACAGCAAGCGGCAGGAATCTACGAGTACTTGAATGAGAACTTCTTGCATGCGCCTAGTGACGACTTGAGCCAGTCAACGATTCGATTTTTAAGCAAGTTGAGTCTAGCACAAGCACAAGAAGTGTTTACCTTGAATGCAATTACAAATGATTTAGACCAACTGAAGAACTCATTGATTGCCAAGTTGTGCAAATCGACAAGCTTGCAATATGAAGAGTGCTACAATATGATTAGTCAAGACGAAAAGGAGAGCTTCCAAGTTGTTGATGACTATGATGATGTGGGAGACGATTTGGACGTGCCAGGGGACGACGAAGAAGATTCGCGATACGTCAATGCACAATTGGATCCTTCTTGGATTTCGATTATATACTTCAAGACCCAGTACTACAAGTCCTTATCACTTTACTTTCATGCGTTGCAGTTGGAATCTGGGAGAAAGTACGGGGATGCAATTGGCTTTCTAAATCAATCGAAAGCGTTGTTGGAGAATATAAGTCCACACACGATGAAAACTATTTCTAAAGGACATGGCAACGTGTATGACTTGTTGGATAACTACAATTATCAAAAGGATGCAGTGGGAATCAAGTCAGATGAGTTGACAAAGGACAATGATTTGATCTATCACGATTTGGTCAAAAAAGATGCCAACTGGAACCAGTTACTGCCGTTGCAGGTTTCGAAAGTTGTTCTCTTGAATGATATTCCCTTGTTGAAGGAGGTCAACGAGCAAGGTTACCAAAACTTTTTAAGCAATGTTGTGCCAATCAACATCCACGAGTTGTCCAGCTTTTACTCAGAGGAGAAATCACAATTGTTGAGAAATGAAATCGACTACTACGAGGTATCGAAAGAGGAGACGGAGTCGTTTCTTGAATCGTTAAAATTGCCAAAGACGTTGTACCAGATAAAGCAGGCTTTAGAATCGTCCAATGATGACGAAATTCCAAATGAGGTTGTATCCAAAGTGAGCGCAATATCAAGCGCCTATGAAAAGGACCAAGAGTTTGAAGCAGAAAACGTGAAATTGAGGCAAAAAATTTATGAGACAATAGTGAGGTTTGATCCGTATAGCCACCAGGATGAAGCAATTAACCTCAAACGCGCCCTCTATGAAGCTTCCAACTCGGATAAAAAGATATCTTCTTTGATTGAAAAGTCTTTTTACAAAACTTTATCGAAGGGCCCTAATGCCAAGGAATTCCGCCAGTTATTCGAACCAGCCTCTGCTCCGGAAGTTAGCTTGATTGATAAAGACGACAGCCAGGAGCAACAAATTAAAGTGATGGAGAATTTCTTTTACGATTTGGGAACCATTAAGGCAAAAAAAGCCAATTTGATAGAAAGATTGAAAAAGGATATTCATGCTGATGACATTTCCAATATTCTAATGATAAATGCAAAGCAAATGAGCAACAATGAAATAAAGAGTGTTATATTCCCGGCCGAGTTGAAAAAATTCCAACCATTTATTGATAATTTGGACAATCTAATCACCAGAGAGAAGTCGATACTTGCCGATGTTAAGGCAGAGTGGAGCAGGCTATTGAGTGATCCTGTAGTGCGCAAGTTGCAAACTAGAAATCATGAGAAAGCTCAGCTATTGAATGATAATGTGGCAAAGATTAATTCTTTTTACGACAATTGGACACAGTATCATGCCGGGTTGGAAAAGGGCAACACTTGGTATACCAAGCTTCTCCAACACTGTGAAGAAATTGCAAATGCGAGCTCACTAAACAAATCCATGAACTCGATGAGGTTAAATGATCACCAAGACACAACTTTGCTGGGTGGAACAGCCAGCGCAAACACAACAGGAGGACAATGGGGCATGAACTATGGAAACACTCCGTACGCACAGGTGTCTCCTCTGCATAATGCGCCGCCAATTCAGCCACAATTTTCTGGCTTTAACAGCCAGCCTTTGCAACCGCAAACAAGCAGCAGTCAGCAAAGTTTCCCACCAAGTATGCCTCAGTTAAACTCACAGCCCTCATACTCTAGGCCGCCACAACTACCACCAAAGAATGTGCAAAACACATTATTTAGTTCAAGAGCCGCAACTGCACCATCACCAGGACTGCACAATCAAGAGGAAAAGTCAAGAGTTCCACCCTGGCTGCAGGGTAATAAAAGTTCAGATTCTAAGAGTGGTCTTATTTATGATCAGCCATCAACTTATGATCCAAATATGTATGACTTTTTTAGCAAGTAAGTAAATTGTTTTGTGTGTCACTGCTTTTGAAGAGTCTCTTGGTTTATGTGGTGCTCGTACCACCATCGCAATTCTACAATTCAAGAATATGCTTTGGTAGTTGCCAATCTCTCTAAGGAAGTGTTATTCTCAGTATCTCTTCCCACCCCTTACAAAAGTCGCGCCAAATTTATGTAATTAATTGTCCAAATCAGGCAATTCATAAACAAAAATAAAAAAAACGTCGTGTACCCGCCACCAGCTAAGAAAAAATGTCAAACGCCTGACGAAGAAATTAATTAAAAATAGATTCTCTCTCATCTGATTCAGCAAAGCCTTGTAACAGACCACTGGCCCTTGTTTCTTCACCCATCACCCAAAAGTCAAACGACAACCTAACGAATAAAATACCTCACCGAAGTATTGCTTACGCTCGTTCAGATTCAGTACTTTCTTTCTAGTAGTTTTTTTCAGTTTATTACAAGTCACAGGTCTTTTTATTCATTACACTCGTTTTCGTTTTCAATTCACCATGAAGGCTATTTACGTTTTATTTTTGACACTACTAAGTGTCACCATAGCTTCTGATACTGTCACATGTAATTCAACTCAGAGCTGTCCTGAAGATTCTCCTTGTTGCTCACAATTTGGTGAGTGTGGAACTGGTGCCTACTGTTTGGGAGGGTGTGATATTAGGTACTCATACAATCTTACTGCCTGTATGCCAATGCCAAGAATGGACGACTACTCAAAGACATTTAATTCAAAAAGCGATGTTAAAGAGATTGAACTGGCCAGTGATTACTTGGGTAATGCCACTGAAGCAGACTGGGTTTACACCGGTTGGGTTGATTACTACAATAGCTCATTATTGTTGCAAATGCCTAACCACACTACTGGTACCGTTCTTTCGTCTACCAAGTACTTGTGGTACGGTAAAGTTTCTGCCAAAATGAAGACATCACACGGTGGTGGTGTCGTTACTGCATTCATTTTGTTCTCTGACGTGCAAGACGAGATTGATTACGAGTTTGTTGGTTATAACTTGCAGTCAGCTGAGTCCAACTTTTATGCGCAAGGTATTTTAAACTATACCAATTCGCAAAACTCCACCGTCAATGACACTTTTGAATACTACCATTTGTATGAAATGGACTGGCATGAAGACCACATCACTTGGTCAATTGATGGTAAAGATGTTCGTACGTTGAATAGGAACGAGACTTATAACGAAACCACCAAAAGGCATGACTTCCCTCAAACGCCATCAAGAATCCAGTTTTCCTTATGGCCAGGAGGTGACACCTCCAATGGTGTTGGTACTATTGAATGGGCTGGTGGTGAAATTGACTGGGATGCCGAAGATATCCAGAAATACGGATACTTTTACGCTCATGTGAAAGAGATTGACGTTCAAGTTTATGACTTGCCATCAAATGTGAGTATGAGCGGCAACTCTACCGATTCCGATGATTACCATGCATTTTTATATGATAGCACCGATGGTGATGACACGAATATTTATTTAACAAACAAGAAAACCTGGTTAGGTAATGATGATGCTACTGGGTTTGATCCAGATAATGATAGAGACACTCAAAACGAAAATGAAACTACAACCATTGTGAAAACGAGTGGGTCATCAACTATAACCAGTGTCCTGACCTCAACCAAAAAGGTGTCAGCTAATGCGCCTGCACAAAATACAGCAGCAGCAAACCAAGCAACTAACTCTGACCAGGCAACTACAACCTATGATCCAAGTGCTGGAGTCGGTGGATTTGTTCAAAATACAAAGGAGACTTCATCAGCGGGCTCATCGAGTAGCGGTGGTGCTGCGGGTATGGGCCAGGAAGTGGGTAAAGGAGGCGTTTTGATTGCAATTGCGTTTGGATTTATTTCGTACTTTATTTGATAGCATTTTAAATACAAAAAGTTGTATATGATGAAAGACTCTACAAAAGTAAGGACCTCCATTATGGTTTCTTCTATGACACATTGTAGATCCCCAATTGAATCAAATGTCTCTTGTATTATTACTCAAATGGTAGTGCGGTTATGCGTGTACAAGATCTATTTTATTTTTTGTTCAATTTTTTTTTTGTTGTTTTCATTTTTTTTCATTTTTCATTTTTCGTCGGAAACCAAACAGCGCATTAAAACAAATCCAATTGACAACAACGTGATTCAATAGTCAATTAGAACACACAGAAAGCCATGAAGATGTTGACTAAATTTGAGTCCAAGTCGTCAAGAGCCAAAGGGGTGGCATTCCACCCTAAAAGACCTTGGTGCTTGGTATCATTACATTCATCCACCATTCAATTATGGGACTACAGAATGGGCACCTTGATTGATCGTTTTGAAGACCATGTGGGTCCAGTGAGAACAGTCAATTTCCACCCAACGCAACCATTATTTGTTTCGGGAGGCGATGATTACTCCATTAAAGTTTGGTCGTTGAATACAAGAAAGTGCATCTTTACCTTGAATGGACACTTGGATTATGTTCGTGGCGTTTCTTTCCACCATGACTTGCCTTGGATATTGAGTTGTTCCGATGACCAGACTATCAGAATTTGGAATTGGCAAAATAGACAAGAGATTGCTTGTTTGACCGGCCACAACCATTACGTTATGAGTGCTCAATTCCACCCCACTGAGGATTTGATTGTCTCGGCAAGTTTGGACCAAACTGTTCGTGTGTGGGATATTTCCGGCTTGAGAAAGAAGCATTCAGCACCCACTTCATCAAGATCGTTTGAGGATCAACTTCAAAGGAACCAATTGCCACAACAAGACATCTTTGGTAATATTAATGCAATTGTCAAGTATGTTTTGGAGGGCCACGACAAGGGTGTCAACTATGCCGCATTCCACCCTACTTTGCCATTGATTGTTTCGGCTGGAGATGATAGATTGGTTAAATTGTGGAGAATGAGTGACACCAAAGCTTGGGAAGTTGACACGTGCAGAGGACATACTGGTAATGTGTTGAGTGCAATTTTTCATCCCCACCAAGACCTCATTTTGTCAGTGTCTGATGACAAGACGATACGTGTTTGGGACTTGAACAAGCGTGTGCCAATTAAGCAATTTAGAAGAGAACATGACCGTTTTTGGTTGATTGCCAGTCATCCAACAATTAACCTCTTTGCTGCATGCCACGACTCGGGTGTCATGGTTTTCAAGTTGGAAAGAGAAAGACCAGCACATGCACTTTTCCAAAACAGATTGTTTTACATCAACGGAGAAAAGCAAGTTCAGGCATTTGACTTTCAAAAACAAGAAAGCTCCTTGCCCATGTTGTCGTTGAAAAAGATTGGCAAGGCGTGGTCGTTTATGAGGACTATGGCCTATAATCAGACGGACAATTCTATTTTGGTAGTTCATGGAGAAGGTGACAATTCCAATTATGCTTTGATTACATTGCCAAAGCACGCCACTGGTGCTATTGAACCCACTGACATCAGGCAAGGCGAAGGTAACTTTGCCACCTTTATTTCACGTAATAGGTTTGTTGTGTTTATCAAAGGCTCAAAGACATTACACGTCAAGGATTTGAGCAACAATGTAACTAAAACCATCCAGTTGGATCTGTCGGTTAATGATGTGTTACCTGGTGGACCCGGGCGCGTCTTGTTGGTAAAGTCACATTCAGTGATTAATTACGATGTTCAGCAAAAGAAAGAATTATCGGAGCTTAGTGTCAACAACGTCAAGTATGTCAGTTGGTCGAACGATGGACAGTACTTGGCCCTTTTGTCAAAGCACACAATAACTATTGCCACCAAGGATTTGGAATTGATTACATCAATGCATGAAACAATTAGAATCAAGAGTGCTTCTTGGGACGACTCTGGCGTATTATTGTACTCCACTTTGAACCACATCAAGTACACTTTGTTGAATGGTGACAATGGTATAATCAAGACTTTGGAAAACACCGTTTACATTACCAAAGTCAGTGGAAATTTGGTTTACTGCTTGAACCGTTCGGGTCAAGTTGAAGTTATCAAGATCGACCCTACGGAATACCGATTCAAACGGGCATTAGTGAATAAGAACTTTGGCGAAGTTTTGCGAATTATCAAGAACTCAACATTGGTGGGGCAAAATATTATTGGTTACTTGCAAAAGAAGGGGTTCCCTGAAGTTGCTTTGCACTTTGTCCAAGATCCCGAGACGAGATTTGAGTTGGCTTTGGAATGTAGCAATTTGCAAGTGGCATTGGAGCAAGCCAAGATTCTCAACAATAACAAGATTTGGGAAAAATTGGGAGAGGAGGCATTGTTGCAGGGTAACATTGACATTGTTGAATTTGTGTATCAGCAGTTGCATTTGTTTGAAAAATTGGCGTTTTTGTATTTGTTCAAGGGCGATGGTGAGAGATTGAATAAAATGACCACTATCGCTGAACACAGAGGTGATGCTTCTGCTGTTGTGCAAAATACCTTGTACAACAACGATGTCAAAAAGAGATGTGAAGTGTACATAAAGAGTGGTATGTTGCCCTTGGCGTACACTTTGGCCAAGTCTAACAATTTAAATGATTATGCTGCTCAGATTTTGGAAGAAGCAGGTGTTTCAGAAAAGGATGTTGAATTGCCTGAATTGGGCGATGCCGTTCCGCTTCCGCAACCAATTGCTGAACCAGTTACAAACTGGCCATTGAAAGAGTCATCCTTATCATACTTTGAAACTGCTTTGCTTACTGGCAAGGTTGAAAACTTGGGCATTGAAGAGGACAATGACAAAGAGGTTGCAGGTGGTGCCGATGCCCATGATGTCAGTTTGAAATTTGATGACGAGGCTGAAGATGGGGAGGAGGAAGGTGATGCTTGGGACCTTGATGAAGAGTTGGATATTGGAGATGATGACGATTTGGTTGGTGATGAGGCAAACGATGCCTCCGCCACCGCTGCCGCTGCCGCCACTGCAACTACGCTGGAGAATGAAATGGGGGATTGGTTGCGTAATGCCAAGACTCCCGCCACATATGTTGCCGCTGGTGCATTAGAACAAGCCGCGTTGTTGTTGAATAAACAAGTTGGTGTTTCAAACTTCGAGCCGTTGCGTGACAGATTCTTGCAAGTGTATGGTGCGTCGAAATTGTACTTGCCTGGTATCACTGACTTACCAGCTATGAAGACATATATTCGCGAAGACACTGATGAAGAAGATTCTAAAAGGTTTAGACCAATGGTTCCTGGATATGACACTTTGGAAGATCAATTACAATTGGCATTTAAAAAATTCAAGGCAAATAATCTTGAAGATGCAATCAAGACTTTTAGATCCGTCATTTACACAATCACCGTGTTGAATGTTGACGATGAAGCGGCTGAAACAAAGTGTCAAGAAGTGTTGGTCTTGTGTCGTGAATACATTCTTGGTTTGTCGATTGAGTTGGCACGTCGTGCATTACCTCCCACCGACGTGAAACGTAACTTGGAATTGGCATCGTATTTCACCAAGGTGCAATTGCAACCAGCACATAAATTGAATGCTTTAAATGTGGCCATGACTCAATCGTTCAAGAATAAGAATTTTGCCAGTGCTTCATATTTTGCTGATGAGTTTTTGAAAATATCCAACACGGGCCCTCGTGCCGATCAAGCAAACAAATTGAAGGCAAAAGCTGATGCAGTTGCTAGTGATTCGGTTGAGATTGATTTCGACCCATATGCCGAATTTACCATTTGTAGTGGCAGTTTCACTCCGATTTACAATGGTGAGCCAAGTGTTGCTGAAGCCTTGGTGGGAGCCTCTTATAAGCCACAGTTTAAAGGCTCCGTCTGTAAAATCACCGAGATTACTACAATTGGTGTGCCTGCCTCGGGGTTACGTATAAGAACGTAGATGTGTTTTAAAAGAAGTACAACATTGTGTATTGTATTGTAAGAATTGCGATATGTATAGCTCTCTTTGACCTCGTTGGAGTGGTATATACGTCTCCTACACTGTTGAGGATGTGACTTGTAATAATATTACTTGTAATAATATTAATAGAATAGTCAAAAGAAGAAAAAAAGAATAAAAATAAAAATGTTACAATCAGCACAATAAGGTTTTCTCTTATTCTTTGGGGCGGTATGTATAACCAAAACAGGTTTATAACGCTCTGTGTATGTTAGAGTTAAAAAGTTAAGGTACACGTACTAATAAGTGGGGGATGTGTGTTATAATAATTGGGTTACAATTGCAACCATACCTCTTTATTTTTTTTCCTTTGTACTTAATATGAGCTAGCTACAGGTTACATTCTGAGTTGAACGTAACCTGAGAACAGGAGATTTTATAGGTTCGGCTGGGTTCCAAATTGGTGAAAACGCTATGACTTTTTAAGCTTGATCACGCATAGGTTGTATTTGGCTTTGTTTTTATTTTTTTGTTTCTTCATTTATTTTTGCAAGGCTTTTCCCAGTGAAATTCAATTCACCATCCGAGTGTAAAATAAAAAAACAAATTACACCAGCATAACACAGTATTGTTATATTGTCAATGGCAAGACTCCTGTGTGACTCTAAGTTGAAGTGGTTGTGAATATTCTTATTTTTCTTATTTTTCTTATTTTTTGGGTTTTTTTTTTTTTTATTTTTTATTTTTAGAATTAGAATTAGTCCAAAGGGGAAGCGCAAAGTAACAAAGAACCACTGCCAAACCCAACATATGCATACGCGTAGGCAGAGAGAAAGAGAGAGGGAGAATCAAAGGTGTAATTATACATATGTAACTCATATTGTATATATAAAGATAAATTCATAAAAAGTATTTATTCCTACATTATTTCGTTGTCCTTTTCATTGTTTCATCAACAATTTCAATAGTTAAATAAGAAAAAAAAGAGAGGACAAAAAGGGGTCCTCCTTCTTCAACGAAATTTTTGAATCTAATTTTTTTCTTACCATCTTTTTCTTTTCACATTCACTGGCCCCTTTCACTTGTGTGATATCTAAGATCTGAGTGGGAGGAAAGTGACACTGAGAAACAGATCTGTATACAAAGATAGTATCAGATTACTGCAAACCAAAAAATTAAAACTGACAAAGATCTGAATTTGACACATAGTTTTTTAATCAAACTTCATCATACTTCAACATACTTAATCACGCTTGATCACACCTAATTACGCCTAATCATACTGACACACACACAATGAAGGGATTAACGCTATTTGGGTCAAGACTGCCATACCTTAAATACGTTGCTGTAGTGTTGACCGTGTTGGTAATATACACCCTCACGCAAGGAGCTACACTGTACACGAACATCAATCAAGAAGTCCAGAAACAACAGCAACCACAACAACAGGCGTCAAAGCCTAGTGTCGAAGATGTACAAAAGTTTCATGATCAAGTGCTTCTGAATGTGCAGGGTGATGCTGATGGAGCCGGTCCGCTTAGTGAGGACGAGAGGAAAGCAGCCGCTGATGAGGTGAAAGAATTTGCCCAGGACCACAAGGGCCCAGTTCAAGATGCTCGTCCTCTTAGTGAGGACGAAAGGAAAGCAGCCGCTGCTAAAGTCAAAGAATGGGCCAAGGGTCAACAGGGTCAACAAGGGCAAGATAAGCCTCAAGAGAATTTAGCAGCCGACAAGCCAAAAGATGAATCGTCGCAACTTGTTGCCTCGAGTGACACTAAAGTTAAAGCTACATTTGTGACTCTTGCTAGAAACAAGGAGTTATTTGACTTGATCAAATCAATCCGAGTGGTTGAAGATCGATTCAACCGTAAATTCAATTACGATTGGGTGTTTTTAAATGATGAAGAGTTTACCCAAGAATTCAAAGACTTGACCACGGCTATTGTTTCCGGTAAAACCAAATATGGAAAGATCCCCACTGAGCATTGGTCATATCCAGAATGGGTCAATTTGGATAAAGCTGCCGAATCGCGTAAGAAAATGAAGCAAGCCAATATAATCTATGGAGATTCAGAGTCATATAGACACATGTGTCGATTTGAGCTGGGGTTCTTTTGGCGTAATCCATTGTTGGATGACTATGAATGGTACTGGAGAGTTGAACCGGGTATTGAAATCAATTGTGATTTGAATTATGATTTGTTTAAATATATGCAAGACAATGATAAAGTGTATGGATTCACTATATCAATTCATGAATTTGAGAAGACCATCCCTACATTGTGGCAGCATACTAAAGATTTCATTGAAAAGAACCCACAGTATGTGGCCAAGGACAATTTCCTTGATTTTATCAGTGACGATGGTGGCAAGACATACAACTTGTGTCATTTCTGGTCCAATTTCGAAATTGCCAATTTAAATTTTTGGCGTAGCGATGCCTACAGAGCCTATTTCGACTATTTAGATTCCACAGGTGGGTTCTTTTATGAACGATGGGGTGATGCTCCCGTGCATTCTATTGCCGCCGCTTTATTTTTGCCCAAGTCCAAGATCCATTATTTCGAAGATGTGGGGTATAGGCATCATGTCTATGGCCAATGTCCATTAAATCCACAATTTAGATATGAGCATAAATGTTCGTGTAATCCTAATGACGATTTCACATTTAGAGGATATTCGTGTGGGAAAAAGTATTATGAAAAGATGGGATTGACTAAACCGGCTGAGTGGCAACAATATCAATAATAATAATGATGATGATGATGATAATGATAGTAAATAGAAAAACAAAAAAGGTTAAATCATGGGGGAGGGGGGGAGGGGGGGAGAGGTGTAGTGAGAGATTATATTTATAATGGGGTTTAGAATGGGGTTTAGAATGGGGTTGGTGAGTAGTACATAGAATAGACATTATGTTTTTTGGTTAGACTAGATGGATGAATGATGGATGAGGTGTATGTTGATGTTGTAGAAGAGAAAGCAAGCTGTATCAAAGGTATGTGTATCTCAAAATGTAATAAATTGTCAAAAGAGTTTAGGTAAAGGGAGAGAAATAAGGGTCTTCTTCTTTTCCATTTCCTTTAACTCCATCCCCGATCTCATCTCAACAAATCTCTAAAAAGTATCTTTTTTGCAAGATAAAGTTTAAAAGGATTTCCAATGGAATAATGATCACTCTGGTCTGATATTATGTTATGTTATTTTCTGGTTAGGGATCTGGTAAAAGTTCAATCTTTAAAACTGAACTTTGGAATATGCGAAAAACACAATCGTATCATTATTTCTTATTTCCCTTTATGGCCTCTTTTCCACCTTAAAAATGAGAAACATGCTTTTACTTGGCATAAACAAACAACCCTTGGTCTAAAAAGCTGTGAAATGGGTATATTTGTTTCATATGTACAGTGTGTGGATACGAATAAATTGTGCCATGGTACACTCCTTTTATTTAATTTTGTGTAACGAAAGCTTTGGACACGTAGTTGTTTATATGCACGTAATATAACCATCATACGCGACACACGATACACGACACACGAACAAATTTACTTTCAGATAAAGCAAAGATAAATAGTGTATGTTGTTCTCATTTGTGTTTTCTTCCTTGTACACTACTTTTGTTCCCCTTTCCTGTGCTGGTGAATAACTTCTACCAGTACAATTTTGTATTTTGTTTCGCATATATCGTTACTCTAGAAGAGAAGAAAAGAAAAGAAAAGAAAAGAAAGGTATGTATGTAACAAGGCTTAAATTTTTGTACTAAAAAATCCCTATAAAGCTTAAAATCTAACAAAATAATGGTTCTTGTAAGCGCCACGAAAGAAAAAGAACACCAAGAAAAGTGGCATGGCTTGTCCTTGAACTAAAATGCATACCATAAATTGCATTACTCCTTCTGTGCGTTTAGCAAAGCGAAAACCCTGGTAAAGCAAATAGTTTGGTTACTTTCAAAAAGTAACATAAGCAAAAGACGCGTCAAATAAAAAAGGAAGGAAAATAATTTTAGCATGTAAGAAAAAGGAAGACAGAGAGAAAACACACCATTTCGATTCGATTTGGAGAGAATGTATCGACAGAACCAATATCTCTGGCTGTATCTAGGTACACACACGTACACCGGTAAAAGATCACTATTGTCTATCAACAGAGTTGGTATGCCCCATTAAACAAACGCCTTGACATTTCTTCTTCTTCTTCTTCTTCTTCTTCTTCTTTTCAAAACACAAAAAGTCAAAATACAAACCAACCACTACGTGTAAGATTTCAAAATTTTAAAAAAATTCTTTTTAACAAACCAACTTTTTCTCTCGTATAATTATCTTTCATTTCCCGATTCTTTGATTTTACAAAAAAAACAAAGAGATTTTATACTTCTCTATCTTGAACTTCAATTATCTTTTATATTTCTATTTTATTTTCACACCACAAGAGGTCTAGTTCATATCTTTATGAAAGAGAAACGGACAGGGGATTTAACCATGTCTTCCACTAGATCCAATGCCCGTTTAATCCGATTTGGGATCCTTGCCTTGGTCTTGATAGGCTGTGGCTATATACTCACCAAAGGCTCATCTTTCCAAGTACCATCAACAACAACAGCATCATCATCATCATCATCATCATCACAACTGCAACTGCAAGTTCAGAAACCTCCTTCTTCGCAGCAGAAGGGTACAAATGTAGACGCTGGCCAAGAACAAGATTTCCAACTTCCATATACTCCCAAAGACATGGGTCCATTAGCTAAAGGCCACCTCGGTCCCGATGGATCCCCGCAATACATCCCCCAAAACAACATTGACCCAGAAACTTATTTCCCTGATAAGGACAAGATCAAAGCCACATTTGTCTCCTTGGCGCGTAATCGGGATTTATGGTCATTAATGGACTCCATCAGACAAGTTGAAGACCGATTCAATAAGAAGTTCCACTACGATTGGGTTTTCCTCAACGAAGTTGAATTTAGTGACGAGTTCAAAGCTACTGTATCTAGTGCTGTTAGTGGTGAGGCCAAATTTGGATTAATTCCCAAAGACCATTGGTCGTATCCACCATGGATCGATCAGGAGAAGGCGGCTTTAGTTCGTGAACAAATGAGAGAAAAGAAGATCATTTACGGACACTCGGAATCGTATAGACACATGTGTCGATTTGAATCGGGTTTCTTTTGGAGACAGGATATTTTAAAAGATTATGAGTATTATTGGCGGGTTGAACCAGATATTAAAATCTTTTGTGATATCGATTACGATGTGTTCAAATGGATGAAGGATAATAATAAAGATTACAGTTTTACCGTGTCGTTACCCGAGTATAAAGAGACCATCCCCACTTTATGGGACACCACCAAGGAATTTGTCGAGAAGAACCCACAATACTTGGCTGAAAACAACTTGATGGATTGGGTTAGTGACGATAAGGGCAAGACATACAATGGATGTCATTTCTGGTCTAATTTTGAAATTGCCCGCTTGGATTTTTGGCGCAGTGATGCTTATAGGGCCTATTTCGAACACTTGGATAAAGCCGGTGGGTTCTTTTATGAACGATGGGGTGATGCTCCCGTGCATTCTATTGCCGCGGCATTGTTTTTGCCGAGAGATAAGATTCATTTCTTTGAGGATTTGGGATATTTCCATGTTCCTTTCAATAATTGTCCTGTTGATCCTAAAGTTAGATCAGATAGGAATTGTGTTTGTGATCCTAATAAGGATTTTACGTGGAGGGGATATTCTTGTGTTACCAAGTACTACACGGTTAATAACTTCAAGAGACAAAAGAATTGGGAGCAATTTACTGCTTAAACTTAGGAAGAAAACAAAGGTATTTCGATAGGTTGTGGCGATAGAAAGATTATCAACTTAGTTCTGTTGTTTTTTACGTCTATATATATATATATATATATATATATGTAGTTAGGTAATGTTTGTCAGTATTTGAGACACATTACCAGCACCAACAGTTGCTCAAGGTTACTCTGTCGAGGGTTTCTCAACTTAATGGTATAACAGATATTGGGATTGTGACATGTGACTATTTTTTATTTTGTGGCTGTTGCAAAAATAAAAGTAAAAAAAAATAATTCGAACAAAAGAAAATATTTGAACTGAAAGACGTTTCAAATTTTGCACTGGCCTGGCCCTTATTTTTAAATATGCGTTTCAGAGTCTTAAAAATATAATCCATTAGTATTGATATTGGCTAGTATAGGTAGTTTTCGATTTATATTATTATTAAGATTAAATCTTTAAGATATTTTCCTTTTTTTTCTTTTTATGCATGTGTTTGAAAGCAAAGTTTTCTACAGGTTACGTAACCCACAAGCAAAGTATATTGTTGGTCACTGAAATGGGGCTAATCTGAGTCTATTCTGATTGGGAAGTTGTTTTTATTCTAGTAATAGATTGTCATAGTTAAGGAGAAACACTTTTCTAATTTAGTTTTTTAGTGGTGATAAAGTAAGATTTATAGTTGAAACAATCGTTTTATTAAATAAATAGCTCTCGTAAGTTACTCTATTGTTATTAGTTGTTGTGTATAAGCACTTATTAATGATGAAATGTGGAAAAGTGGAAAGAAAATGAATATGAATATGAATATGAATATGAATGTGAATGTGAATGTGAATGTGAATGTGAATGTGAATGTGAATGTGAATGTGAATGTGAATGTGAATGTGAATTTATTTCAAGATTTCTTTCTGAAACAAATTGAAAATGACACAAAAACCGCACACACAAAGTAATCACAGCAAAAGCTATACACTGAGTTGGGACTTTTTCAATTTGATTTATCAGTTAGTCATTCTTCCTCTTTCTCTTTCTGTTAATCTCCCTGAATTAAAGGACTAACTTCTAACTACAGTCAATACACTAAACCCACAAGCTACAACATTTGCTCCCCATCCCCTCCACTCGAATTTAAATCAGGATAAAGAAGTGTTATTGATATTATAGACCAAAGGAAAAGAAAGTTTAAACTCCATTAGCAACTTCCCTTTCTGTTCAAAGGTGTGAGTGAGTGAGTGAGTGAGTATCTGTCTCACAAAAAGAGTGTTGTATTTTCTTGTTTCAACCCCTAGTCATCCCTTTTTCTTTTTATTCTCCCACTTGCTTCTAACAAAAGTGATACCAGTGTTATCCACTACTAAGACTCAGATAAGTTATTAGTTTTCACAGTTGTATCATAGTAAAAGAGTTTCATAAAGGACTTAAAAGGTGCGCTAAAACAATAAGAAGAATCAATTCGCGTCTTTTGCAGACTTTGTTCCTTTTTTTTCTTTGATTTTTTTTTTTCTTTTATTTCGTTCTCCTTGAATTTTATTGCACCATTATGGTTTAGTCAAGAGGATACTACTCATCATCATACAACTGCTACCACTACCACCACCACTGATTCTGCTTCTGATATTGCAAGTTCTACATCAAGTTCCAATTCTACAACAACAACAACTTCGTCTTCAAAAGGAATAACTAGACTGATTCTTACTTCTTCATCTCCTAAATCCCAACCAATGCCAAGTGATAAACTGACTTCCAACAAGGTGGCTTCACCACCTGTGGCAATACAAAGCTTACTACAACGCTCGCCAACTAAACCCCAAACTGTCTTACATCCATTGCCTCTACCACCGGCCTCAACAACAACAACATTTACTTCTTCTGCAGCTAATAACCATAAACGCAAGACGTCAACTACATCCCCCTCCAATGTCAGTCCGCCAACAAGTTGTGGATCAACTACTAGCACTAGCAGTACCAGCACTTGTAATAGCACAACTTTGCAACCACCAAAACGTCACAAACCCATGTCTCTCAACTTGAGTGCTCCCAATAATGCCGACTTGGCATTGAGGATTGTTAGTCCTGGACTACCGCCCTTGGACGATGAAATGAAGTCAACTATAAAACTCTCACAAAAGATTCAGCAACAACAAAGGCATTTAATTGCTAGTAGACACGGTTTGGATGTCGACCAAGACAAGTTATTCCAGGATCACAGTGACGCTTTTATGGATGAAGATGTATTGCCTGATAAGCTGTACAAGCCTTTACCAGAAACAATCTCAAAAAGTCAAACTACTTCGCCTAATGAATCAGACAAACAACCTGGTGAACTTGAGGATACTAAGGGGATATACCTTTTACAACTGGAAAATAAAGAAAACACAGTTGATGGATCAGAAACTCCTACAAAATCACCAGTGTACGCTTTAGATGACTCGGATATAACCAGACTATCCGGTTTGAAAAATAGGAGAATGAAGAGAAATAATGTTCCCACACCATTAAATATCGGAATAACATCAAACAAATGTCCTCCTAGCCTGGTGAATCCAAAGCTGAACATTGCTCCATTATCAATTCGATCGGCTCCTATTAGGTCAGCACCACCACGGCCAACTATCAATATGAAGCCACGAGCAAGACAATTTGGTAATATTCCTCCTCCTCATAGGCCAATTAATCTACACCAAATGCCTCCAATGTACCAACAGCAACAACAACAGCAACCATATTATTATCCACCACCACCGAGAACGGCACGAAATGGACCATCAATGGCATACAATTTGAGACATGGACGCCCATTGGCACCACCTCAACATCAACAACCCCTTGGGCCATTGTCACGTGGTGTAAGACTAATGCCAGTGCCCAGTGCCACTGCACAGCAATTTCCCATGAGATACTTGCCTATTGTACCTCCATCTTCAACTATGCTTAATTTTCAACAAAGACAGTACCAGCAACAAATGCAACTGTCACAATCACAAAGAGGAGTAAATGCTGCTCCTACTGGGAGAGTACAAGGACAGGGACAAAGAGCAGGCGTTGTTACTGATGTATTTAGTGGCAATCTACAAAAAGCTGCTCCTTTACAATCACAGCCATTGTCATCACAAGTTGAATATTTCAAACGGGCCCATGCTAGTGGATTATTGGATCAAGGTGGAGATGACGAAGATGATGAAGTTGCGGAAGTTGATATCGATGATGACAAAGCACCAGTCTCACAAGACGAGATTGAGGAGATGCAGCAAAAATATGCGTCTAACCGAACAGTAATACCCCAATACGTGCCAAGCTACCAACAACAATACCAACAGCAATATAGTGGTGCCAATGGCCCAATGATGATGATGATGACGACGACGCCTATGGCTGCTCCCGCCCCTGCTCCTGCAGGATACAGTCCACCGTCATCGAGTGGGCTGAGGGGAGAAGTTTTCGGCAGTATTAATTTTATGAATGAGAGTATATTCAATTTTAGAATCTTTGAACGCAAGAATAAGTCGGGAGAAGAGCAGAGTAACAATAATACTGGGGCTGGCGAAAGTGCAAACATTGATTATGACGCAGAGAAGGAAGCATTGTCGGCGCCTTCTTCAGGGTCTGCATCATCATTGGAATCCAAGATCAAGTTGGCTTCATCCAATGTAAATGAGTCTGTTTCAAATGCGGATGTACCTGCTGAGGCAGATGAAGGTTTATCTAGCCAGAATGAGGAGAAAAAGCCACAAGATGCTAGTGAAGTTGAAAAGAACAAAGAGGTTGAAGGTAATGATGATGGTATTGATATTGAAAAAGACGATGGACACAAGACAAATAACGAGATAAATGAAGATTGGTTAAAATACGAAAAGGAAAAGTTCATGAAGATTTGTGAAACGTGTTGGGATGAGTTTGTCAAGTCAAGAAATGAAGAAACGTAATTCAAAATCTTCCTCACAGTGAGGGCGATATCCAATAAAAGTTATCCTATTAATACGGTTGGTTTAGCTATGTTTGTATATGTGTATGTTATGGTAAATTAAAAAAGATTTTTAGTTCTATATAATCTAGTGTAAGTTATTGGTCGTTGGAGATCTGATTACCAATGCTAAGTTTGCAATCAAATCTAGATTTGTATGTCGTAAAGTTGTATTGATAGATCCGCGACACTGAAAAAAAAAGCCAGGAAAAAAGAAAAAAAAGAAAGACCATTAAAGTCAAATGGGTGACAAATAAAGATAAATACTATCTTCTAGGATTAGAACTCGCCACTGTCACACACACATCTATGTTTACCAGTGCAGCATCACTTAGAATCCTAAGTAGGTCGTATATCTCACGATCCACTAGAATAAAATCGATAAGTCAACCATTGAGCCATTTCATTATACCACGACTGTTTTCAACGATACCTCGCCACTCGTTTCATCAATCGTGGATAAACTTTAACAAACAACAACATGAGGATAAAAAGGAGGACGACTTAGAGAAAACTAGGAAGGAATATGAGGCTAAGTTGAATAAAAACTCTGAAGGGAAGGAGGAGACTCAAGAGAAGGAATCTAAAGATGAAGACTCCAAAGATAAGAAGAAAGATCAAGAGAAGGAAGAAGAGGAGCAGATACGCGAAGAACTAAGAAAAAAGTTTAAGGAAAAGCACCCTGGGGCAGAACCAAAAGATTTCAAGATCTACAAGATTGAATGGAAACAAATTGCCAACGTGATGTTTCTCACCACCACGTCGTTATTGCTTTGGCTTTATATCATTTCTACAATGCAAGACGAGAAGGGACAACAAGAATTGTCGATGCAGAGCTTTATAACAAACTACTTGGAAAAGGGATTGGTCACCAAGTTGACCGTGATTAACAAGTATATCGTTGAGGCCCTGTTGATCCCTGGAGCTGTAAGCAGCGCCACTTTCACCAAACCCGATGGATCGCCAGCGGTTCTGTTTACTATTGGATCAATAGAGTATTTTGAAGATGAACTCAACAGAGTGCAGGACCGTTTGGATATCCCCATCAATGAAAGAATACCGATTGTTTATGAAGATAAGGGATCGTGGATGAGTTACATTTTGCCTATATTGCCCACAGTTTTATTAATTGGTGGATTGTACTATTTAACAATGAGACGTATGCCTGGTGCTGGGGGCTCTGGTGGCGGTGCTGGAGGCGCTGGTGGAGGACCAGGAGGAATATTCAAGATTGGAAAATCCAAAGCCAAGTTGTTTAATCAAGAGACTGATGTTAAGATAAAGTTCAAGGACGTTGCCGGATGTGATGAATCAAAGGAAGAGATTATGGAATTTGTCAAGTTTTTGCAAGACCCCAAGAAATATGAAAAATTGGGTGCCAAAATTCCTCGTGGGGCAATCTTGTCGGGACCCCCAGGTACCGGTAAGACGTTGTTAGCTAAAGCCACTGCTGGAGAAGCAGGCGTGCCATTCCTCAGTGTTTCTGGTTCTGAATTTGTCGAGATGTTTGTTGGTGTTGGTGCATCGCGTGTACGTGATTTGTTCAAGACGGCAAGAGATATGGCGCCGGCCATCATTTTTGTTGATGAAATTGACGCCATTGGTAAAGAAAGAGGCAATGGACGCATGGGCGGTAATGATGAGCGTGAAAACACCTTGAACCAGTTGTTGGTTGAAATGGACGGGTTCGATACTACTGATCATGTGGTTGTGTTGGCGGGTACAAATAGACCTGATATTTTGGATAAGGCATTGTTGAGGCCAGGTAGATTCGATAGGCATATTTCGATTGATGTGCCTGATGTCGAAGGAAGAAAGGAGATTTTCAAGGTGCATTTGAATAAATTAAAGTTGCAAGCGGTGGAGGATATCGACATTAAGCAAAAGGATGTTGACTTTGCCAAATTCCAACAGTTGAAAAACAATGCTATTGAGCAATTGGCAGGAAGATTGGCGGCTTTGACTCCAGGATTTGCTGGTGCTGACATTGCCAATTGTAGTAATGAAGGTGCATTAATTGCTGCTAGAGAAAATGCATCTGCAGTTGATGTCCACCATTTTGAACAAGCCATTGAGCGTGTTGTTGCTGGGTTGGAGAAGAAGTCAAGAATTCTTGCTCCTGATGAAAAGAAGACTGTTGCTTTCCATGAAGCTGGTCATGCTATCTGTGGATGGTTCTTAGAGTATGCTGATCCATTAGTTAAAGTATCAATCATTCCTCGTGGCCAAGGTGCTTTGGGATATGCACAATATCTACCAAAGGACCAATATTTGACATCAGAAGAGCAGTTTAAGCATAGAATGATTATGACTCTTGGTGGAAGAGTCAGTGAAGAATTACATTTCGATACAGTGACTAGTGGAGCTTCTGACGATTTCAAGAAAATCACGCAAATGGCACAACAAATGATTCTTAATTTGGGTATGTCGGATAAACTTGGTCAAATATGCTACGACACTGGTGATAATGGCAATGGTTTCAAAGTGCACAACAACTATTCCGAAGAAACAGCCAGGTTGATTGATGAAGAGGTTAAGCGATTGATCGATGAAGCATATGTGGCTTGTCACAAATTGTTGAAGGAAAAGATTGATTTGGTTGATCAAGTAGCTGAAGAGTTGTTCAAGAAGGAGGTGTTGACGAGAGAAGATATGATTAGGATTTGTGGCAAGAGGCCATTTTTGGAAAGAAATGATGCGTTTGATAAGTATATCCAAGGTCAAGATGCATTCAAAGGTAGGCCTAAAGCCACGGATGATGCTCCACCTGCAGCACCCGCTTAGAAATTCACCAAATAGTTCGGCTTGTTTGTGCTATTAGAATTTGATGATGATCAATAAACTTTTTGTATAGTCTTGTATATAAACTATTAACATTACAATCTGTTTTAGTGAATGGAATTATCTCTGTATAAACGTGTTTCTCAATCAAATACTTCATCAATTGAATCATAGTCCAGGTCAACTTGGGTTTTAGCTGGCAACTTGGTAGGACATCTATCATCTTGCGAACGAGTGGCCAAGACCTTGAGATTACTTAGTAAAAAGGTACGTTTTGTAGGTGAGTCATCATTTGGTTTTGGGTTTTGTGGGGGAATCTGTTGTCTCATTTCATGATTTGGGTTTCTGTCTTTATCATTTGACTTATCCTCAAATCCACTGACTGACCTTATTTCCATAATTTCAATATCGTCATCACCATCATCACTATCATTGTCATCGCCAACCATAGGTGAACTTACACCAACTGGCTCATCACCATTTCCAATCTTAGCTTCACCTCGCGTCATCGCACAATGTCCTGCATCAATCAAATGGGCCCGCCATTCATCATACCCGCCATCGGTCATATACCCACACCCCAAAATGGGGCAAAAGATAATTTGTGTTTGCAAACTACATGTGCCACTCTGTTTATGTTTCATTAAATCTTTAGCATGCAAGAAAAACATTTGACAGTTGTCGGCACCATTGATTTTTTGATCACATTTGTGTACATGTTTTGAAGCAGGTAAATCAAAACGCAAGGGAAATTCACGAAGTAGCCTCTGCTTATTGAGGTCGGTGATTTGATTGTCAATTGACTCATTGTTAAGCAAGCCATGTTTAGATTCAGATTTAGGTTCAACTGGGTATCCCAATTTGTAAAGCAACTTCGAGTGATGTTTAATAAGATGTGATGAGTACACTTTTTTATTCATGGTGCAATATGAGCAGTTGTTAACATAGCAGTTGAAAACTTTAAATGCCAGTGATGAAGCAGTATGGGCCCTATTCCCCATGAAGTAGTATGGCTCTTCAACTATGCTGATTTGTTCCTCGAACGATTCACAAGATGTGCTACTTGGCAAGGTCACGGGTTTTGGCGGCTTCGAAGGGCTTGATGAAAAAGACGACGTCAATGTATGTGTTCCATATACATCCATTTGTTTTATATTAGTGGCATCTTGTGGGGAACTTGCTGGCAGCGATTTACCAAGAAACGGTGAAGGTTCAAACCGACTCTCATTTGCCAGTTGTCGACTACAGTTCTTGTTAGATTTTGGCAGTGAGTGATCTAAGAATAAATGACTAACATTATGCACAGAGTCATCGCTTTCGTCCCTTATATCATCCTTGTCCGTTACTTGACGATGTTTCATCAGTTTCACCGGCAGCCGCTGCTGTTGATGCCTTGTTGAAATCAAGCCAAATTCAATTCCAGATCCTCTTTTGGTTTTCGATATCAGTCTTGGAATGTCACTTCCTGACAGTGACTCCGGTTCTGGTGTATATCTTGCTAGAGGCCCACTATTTGGCCCCAATCGTGGTGCATTTAATAGTGTCAATTCCTGCTGTTTGAAATATTTTGCATTCAGCTGTCCCATTTGATATTCTTTCTCATCATTTACATAGTCAGCACCTTCCACCTCGTTCTCATCTCTTGACTCTTCATTCGCGTTCTCTTCATAGGATTCATCTTCCTCGACGGTGTTATCAGCTTCGCTTCCATCATCAATTGAATAATCGCTAGATATATCACTTTCAGTTTCACTATATTCAGAAGCAGATGTCTCAGACACTTGCTGATCGAATATTTTTCGTTTCTTGGTAGGCGATTCGTCTGTTTCAACTGCAGTGGGGACTTGTCCTTTAGTCGGCGAGATATTGCGGAATGAGTCTCCTGTAATTGAAGCAAATTGACTACTCGATGATTTCAGTGGTGATGAAATCTGCATACGACGCCTCCTATTTTTATCCTGTTGTTTCAGAGAACGCTGCTCTAGTTTCCGTAGTCTGTTTCTAATAGCTTCATCT
Source organism: Lodderomyces margitis (assembly GCF_024628925.1). Lineage (NCBI taxonomy): Eukaryota > Fungi > Ascomycota > Pichiomycetes > Serinales > Debaryomycetaceae > Lodderomyces > Lodderomyces margitis. The sequence goes on from NW_026261820.1 coordinate 225,049, forward strand.
TGCTTGGTATCCCCCTCCTGCTTCCATAACTTGAATACTGTGAGCTTCTTAGCACTTTTAGCACCACCGCTTCCACCACTTTTGAGTCTATTCAAATGCCCGTTATTGGTAACAATGTCTCCCGTCACCAAGTCAATTTCGTCGCTCTCCATGTCATCATTTATACTCAGGTACTTTGATATTATACCAGTCCATTTATTCTCAAGTCTGTTTAAACTATCCTTCTCTAGTCGCTTCAATCTAGCATGGAATAGCTGCTTGTCAGTTGACTCTTCTATAAGTTGCTTGATGTCCCTTGTTGCTTCTTCAGGATACCTCTCATCGCCATCAAGCTCTTCATCACTGGATATTTCAATCAGCACATCTTCTTCTTTGGAACTGGTCTGATTCTGGTTCTGGTTCTGGTTCTGCGCAGGTCGTAGTGATGGAGGGTATAATGTTAGTTTGAATGGTACAGGAGGTTTAGGCTTAGGGTCCCCATTCGCATGTTGTATGCTACTTGACTGTTTCAACGGTGGCATGTAGTTAAACAACCTGGAATAAAGGAAAGCTTGTGTTTTTTCTAGAAACGCAAAATCAAAAAAAAAATTAAAATCCTCTTTCCGCTCACTTAGACGCGTAAAAGGTGAGACGGAATTGAATCAACAATCAATGGTTAACAATTAGTTCAATTTCTACTAATACACACCTGTGAACGTAATGATCCTACACAAATATTACTCTTTGCTGTATCGATCGTATATATATATATATACAAGACTAAAAGTACGAGCCGCCCCTGTTTCTAACTATATACAATATGGTGTCAACATCTGTCCTTTCTGCCACTTTTCTCATCTCATTTCACTTCCGAATTATCAACAGTCGAAGTCCTTTCATTATTCTTATTCTTCTCCCAACAAAGCCTGAACGCTTGCATTTCTTTTAGGCATTTTCTCCAGTCTCCAGTATCTGCATGACATAGTTGCAAGTTCAAGTTTTCTTGATGACATCCGGTGTCAATGATTCTTTTGTCCCATTCATCAGGTTCATCGTCATAATCGTCCACACTGTTCGACTGGGAAGTGTTTAATATTGTATTACTTGGTTTCATTTTGGGTGCTTTCCTTTTACACTGTTTGGGAGAAAGTTGTGCACCCAAGAAATCAATTTTTGCCAATTTAGTGCTACCAAGCACCATCACTAATGGACACTTCTATTACATTACCGATAAACTTCTTTATATATACACTTATATCATATCTAACTAGAGTCTAAAAATTTATTTACAAAAAAGCAGAACTAGTACACCAACTAGAACCCAAATCCACCTTTAGAATAGGCCATTGGTTTGATATCAGGGTGCGGACTAGCTTTAAATGTTTCTTGAGTCAAGGTCCAAGGACAATTATCATCGTCAACTTTCCTATATCCTTCACCATCATCCTTTTCTGGATCATAACCATCATTTTCAGTGAAATGAACAACACCACCCAAATTACCAGTAGAATCACAGTAATCGGGGGCACTAAACACCGTAATCAATCTTCCCTTTTGTTCTTCTTCAACACCGCTCATCCTAACTTCATGTGATCGTAAAATTTTTCGTACCTTGTTTGAAAGACAGAACCTTTCAGTTATATCAGGTCCAAATTGCATTCCAATTCCACGTTTCGAAGGCGACCTTCCATTTTCTTCTTGTGGGTCGGTCCATAATAACTCCATAGCAACTCCTTCCTTAGGTGGTTGCGTTGATCCATTCTTGGGGAACCGGTTCAATGATTTGATATCTTGCAATGTCACCTTATCGTCAGAAAACAATCCTCCGTGCATACACAAGTATTCTCGGTTAATCAAGGTCGCCAATGGCAATGCACCAAAAGATTCACTAAATGCATCAAAAATCTTTTTCGAATACTTGGCTTCACATTCATCAGTGAACCCATACGTCTTGTTCATATCGCTAGTTTCATGATTACCACGATTGAGGAAAATAGATTGAGGGAAAAGAATCTTCAACACATACAAGTATAATGCCACTTCACAAGACCAAGATCCACGATCAACAAAGTCACCATTGAATAAGTAAACATGATCCTTGGAAACGTAACCGAATTTCTTGAATAAATTCAATACATCATAAAATTGACCATGTGTATCTCCAACAACAGTTAACTTCAGTCCTCCAGTAATTTCGTCCTTGTTCTCAGGAGCCTTCAACTTCGAATGCTTGATGGAAATTTCCGTCATCGTTTGCTCTTGTCTCAATATTTCATTGACTTTGGAAATAATGGCAAAGACGTGTTTTTTGGGCAACTTGCCTCCCTTTTTGAATAATTGAATCATATACTTGAGATAGTCTTCATCCAATCCTTCAATATTCACCACCACTTGCTCCTTGTTGTTCACGTCCTTAGATTTAGTGGTGCTAATTTGCAAACCAGGCCCTTCCCATGTCTTCTCCACCTGGATTCCCTCGTAATCAATGGTGTTTAAAATGGAAACGTGGTCTTCTCCAGCAATGGCTTTTTCAAAAGCTTGTCTTTTCAAGTAATTGGTACATTGTTTGTAATTTTCCAAAGTCAAGGCATCATTGGGTAATTTCTTCAATATAATTTGAAAATTCTGTTGCGCCTTCTTGTGTTGCAATATCGCCATTTGAGCAACACCTTTCCTATAATACGCTTTGAGGAAGTTGGGGTTTACTGCAAGTGCTGAGTCACAATCCTGAATAGCTAAACCGTAATTTTCCATCTTTATATTAACTTGAGCTCGATTGGAGTAAAACACGGCATTAGTGGGGTCAAGCTCAATGGCTTTGGTGTACAGGCTTATGGCCTCGTCAAACTTGTGTTCTTTCAAGTACTGATTCCCTTCATCTTTGACCTTGATGGCCTCTTCCTTATTCTGAGACATTTAAAAACTATTACAACGTGTTGTAAGTGTTTAGTTTCTGCTGTTACTGAGTTCTTACTTCGGACCTCTTTCTTCTTTATGCACTTCACCAAATTGGGAAATATTTTTTAATTTTTTCTTCTTTTTTTTGGGGTCGTGTGCCATTGCTGCAAAATAAAACAGCCGCAATGAAGAAGGCTCCTTACTACAGCCTATATACAATATACAATCAGTTGCTGAATCGTAAAATTGTCCAATATCTAGACTATTCCTATGTAAGCTATCAATAAATGTACCTCTTGCGTGTATCTACTGTTGTAGCCAGGTATTAACACCATACACTTTCCATTTCGTCTTTCTTTGATCAAACAAGATATTTTGCACAAAACCCTTTCGTTTGATATAGACTAAGGTATCCTCAGAGATACTCAACCCATTTACATCCAATGTATCTAGCCGCAACCCCGTACCCAATAATCGCATCAAATCGACCCCATCAAATTGATTAAAGCCGAGGTCCAAATAATGTAATCCCACTGGTTGTTGAATCGATTGAAGTTGTTTTATTATATTCATCATTGATACTGTATCTATATTCATATCCGGCAACAATAAATGCAGTAGCTCAGGACACACAGATAGAATTTTGTTTAATTCAAGCTGTTTCCTACCCGGGATATGAAATGATAAATACGTTGGGCAACCTAAATTGAGATATTTGAGCGATTTACCGCAGGTGGTTAAAATTTTCTCCAATCCAATGACTGAAAGACAAGTCTTGTACAAGTCCAATTGCTCCATGTGGGAAAATTGGGTAATATAAGGGAAATAAATCTCTTGTAATGACATGGTGGAAGCCACTCCATGTTCTCGAAATGTAAAATGAGTCAATTGAAATCCAGGTTTATAATTGAGTAAGATTTGCAAAAATATGAGTAGATTCAAGCCAGGATTATTTTCAAGGTATAATTTGGTAATGTTGCTATGCCGAGTTAAGAACTCGCCAAACGTAGGTAAATGGTTGCTGAAATTGAAGGAACACATGGTCAATTCAGTCAAATTTGGAAAGTTGTAATCGAGTAAAACAGGGCATGGATTGTACGTGGTTGGGGATATAGTCATTGACTCACTGGTTAACAATTTCACATGATTGACCAAAAACAATGTTTCCAATTTGTATGAATCCATTCTCAACAGTTTGAATTTCTTAAACACCTTATCTTGTAATGGCACCATGTTCATAACACTTCGATCAGGTATCATTATACAAATCTTTAAATGCTTCAATTGGGGAAACATATTCAATAGTAGCTGGGGATACTTGATGCTACAATTGATTCCAAGTGACAACGATTGTAAATGGTGGAAATTATTCAACTTCCAGGAATACTTGGCCATCAGCGCATAAATCAATTGCAAATTCATCATGGGATCCATCACTTCAAAAGATTGTATTGGAAATTGTGGCTCTTTGATTAAAACGGACAATACATGGGGAAGTTTCTTATTGTACACTTGATTAATTTTGAGCCTCTTGATTTGTTTAGAATATGTATGCGATGCATTCTTTTTGAAGAATTTAACACCTTGGGTAAACTCATCTAACGTGATGATTGGTTTGCAATCAAAGTGGTATAATTTTAGTTGCATCAATGCACTGTACCATGATTTGGAAACCATTCGACATTTATAAATAGTCTGTGGGGATAGGTGATGAAATATAAGGTTCAAGCATTCCAAAGGGAGGTAGTTTGTAGGATCTATGTCTCTGGTTACTCTCCTCTTCTTTACCGGGGTATGCGACTTGGTAGATCCAAGTCTACTGGTGCTAGCACTAGCGCTAGCACTTTGCAAAGCATCAGATGCCTTTCTTTCTGCTTTCAATTCTTGATTCAATAGTCTATACTGCTCTTTCAATTTATCATATAATTTAGCATTCGCCGTATGCGTCCCTTTCTTGATCAAACTCTCAATAACGTAAAGTCCCCTTTGATAAGTCTTATAAGCCTCGTACTTGTTTCCTTCCATCATATGCAACTTTCCAATTCTCAAGTATCCCTTGTAATCGGAAGGATCTAATTCAATCAGTCTTATTGAGTCCCTTAATGCCAGATCGTACTTTTCTAGTTTTTCCAATGTTGCTGCTCTCTGATCAAGGTAAGTTGTAAGTTTTGGGTGTATTAGTTTCCCAACTTCTGGTATCTCTTTCAATCCATATTGGGCTCGTATTGCTTTAATATCCTGGCTGGAAAATTGTCGAACTTGGTATATTAACTTGTCGTAGATGCTCAAGGCTTTGACATAATCACCCGATTTGAAGTAGAGTACAGCTAGTTTACTCCTATCATGTATCAATTGTTCATCAAGCATCTACTGAAGTATCAGGGGCTCTCTGTTTGTCTTTAAAAGACCCGTGAAGTTGTGTGTTTTTATGGACTTGTAAACAACAATGAACTTTGAGAAAAAGATGCGCGTCTGCTTCTTTTTATTTTTATTTTTATTTTATTTTTTTTTTTGGTTCCAGATCTGAGGTCGATCACCCCGCCCACCAAGAAACCACCAAGGAGTCACCAAACAACCAAAGCCAACAGCATGTCGGATCCGTTGTCAAAATTTGTGGAGTTATTTGCTGTCACATTAGTGATGGCAACAACTACATTCATTTCCAGCATAGCACCTATAAAATTTTTCAAATTGTCAAGCTCCAATCTAACATATTTAACTATCTTTAGTATGGGTTTATTGATAGGTACTGCATTACTAATCGTCCTACCCGAAGGGATAGAAGTTTTGAATGAAGGGATGTATAAATTGACTTCACTTACAATTGGTTTACCCATTCTCATTGGATTCATACTAATGTTTATTGTTGATAAATATGTAACTCATGATGACAAGATATTATACCAATCTACTACATCGTCATCATCAGATGAGTCGATTCCATCGACAATCCAATCGATCTTACAATCATCAATAACACTTGGATTACTTGTTCATGCCGCAGTCGATGGTGTTTCATTGGGATCCTCTTTTGCTGATGATGATATTACATTGCAATTTGTCATGATTATTGCCCTTATTGTCCACAAGATCCCTACTGCGTTCAGTCTTGGTACTATATTAAGCAAAGAAGGATTAGAAGATAAATTGATCTTGGTGCACGTGGTGCTATTTGCCCTACTGACACCAGTATCAACGTGGATTACATTTGTTATTATTGGGTTCTTAAATACAAACATTGAATTTGTTACAGGGTTACTACTATTGTTTTCGTCGGGAACGTTTTTATATGTTGTTTATCATGTTATAAATGAATTCGAGGATGGTTTGTTTGAAGATGGATCCGGCGGTGATGGATCAAGTGGAAGAGGGTCAAGCGGTGGTAGTGATGGTTCTACTGTTGTTGATGACAGAAGAAAGAAGAAGAATATATTTGTGGCATTGGTAGGGTTAGTGATTCCACTATTGCTAAGTTTAATCAAAGAGTAAACCATCGAACACATACCCTCTATTCAATGCTGCACTGGCTTTCAACAATTCTGCTGGGCAGGAAAAGGACAAATTGGCTATGATGCTACTAAATAATGATCTGATGATACTTTGAGACTAATACTGTGATAAGACGACGATATAAAAGAAGTGATTTCTCAGTGATATCATAAGATTATTGGGGCATCATCATGCTACCATGTGGTTTGAAATTCCTCGGTATCACACGATATAGCCGGACTACCGGGGAATAATAAAACATTCCACTATACACCACATTGTGTTACAAATTATACTACGATCTGATTATTTCCGATGTTAAATGTTGTGGTGTTACACTAGATGCTCTTGGGATATTATTATTATTATGAAGTATTATAAAGCATTAATATGGGTTACGAGTATTATTACTGATACTTGTGAAATGTTACCCATTTATTATATATACACAAGGGGTATTATTTTACATTTGACAGATAAAATTACCGCCTCATCCCATACGTAGCTGTTGTAGTATGACTATTATATTTTATTATAAGTGTGTGGTATATCTTGTAAAGTGTATGTTTTAGTTGCTTATTCGGTACAAGGTGAGGTTTAATAATAAAAGTAACACAAAACCCATAACAAATTGTTCAAATAAAACCAAAATCGCTGACTCAAAAACAAACACATAGCACACACACAGCACACACACAGAGACTCCCTCTTCTATTCCACTCAACTTCTCCTACCAGCACAACACATTCTTAGCTCATTCTTAACCCATAAATAGTATAATAGTCTAGACATAAGCATAGCACCATCATACGAATCACTAAGTCGGGCTAGTTTACCACGTCAGCCATACACACGCACGTACGCACCTACATATACACACGCACGCAGTTACACATCACTACACCCCTTGCATTGAACACAATTCTTGAACAAAACTTACATTACAACAGTTAAAAAGCAATACGGGAACAATGTCAACCCACACGAACAATAGTACATCACCCAAGGATATTCAGGATGATGATGTAAGACCACAATCACAAGATGCTACATCAACAACTACAGGATCATCGGTGTTTGATACTAACAATACAGCTGATGACGATTCAAACGTCGAGTTACGTCAAAAGAAGAAAAGATCTGCTACACAAGATTCAACTTCTTCAGTTGCATCTCAAATGAGTACTACTTCAACAACATCAACAGGCTCAATGCTGTCTACTGGATCAACATCCCTGTCATCCGGAAGAAGAAAAGGAGGACACAAACACAAGCATAAAGGACCGTACTTGAATGTGGCGCCATTAAACACCCCTTTGAAGCACCGACTTGAAACCCTTGCTGTTGTGTGGCTTTGCATAAGTATCCCCGCTTTCATAACTTTGTTTTTGATTTGTATTTCGTTAGGCTGGGTTGTTTGGTTTACAGTCATATTGCCTTATTTCATTTGGTGGTATGGATTTGATTTGCACACTCCCACAAATGGTAAAGTGTCTTATCGCGTTCGCAATTCTATGAAAAACTTAATTATTTGGGAATGGTTCGTCAACTATTTCCCCATTAGAGCTTACAAGACAGTTGATTTGGAACCAACATTTACCAAAGTGTTGGTGGAACAAAATGGCACTGATTCTGATAACGACGATGAATTGGATCTAGTTTCTGAGGATTCTACTACGGTCTTGGATAACATTTTTAAATTCATTGGATTGAAAAAGAGATTAAATCGAAGTGATGACAATGTTCTGGTAAAATCTAGCAGCAGCAGCAGCAGCAGCGCCCGCAGGTCCTCATCACCGCCAACAGCTGTCTATAAGCTGGTTCTGACCGGTCCCAGATACATATTTGGATATCATCCTCATGGTGTTATATCAATGGGTGCCATTGGACTTTTTGGAACAAATGCATTACGCAATGAACCCTATGAACCGGTAAATAAATGGCTAAAACCGTTTTTCCATGATCCATCTAAATTCCCCACCTTATTACCTGGAATTGGCAAAATTTTTGCGTTAACTTTGACAACTCAGTTCACTCTTCCATTTTATCGTGATTATTTAATGAGCATGGGTTTATCCAGTGCTTCGGCAAAGAATATCAAAAGTTTGATTAATAATGGAGATAATTCAGTTTGCCTTGTTATTGGTGGAGCAAAGGAATCATTATTGAATACAACAGTAGCAAAGAATGCGAGAGTTGGATACGGATATAAAAAGCCAAATCATGAAAAAGAACAAGAAGGAGAAGAAGAGGTGGAGGGGAAGGATAACGGAAAGACAAATGCCAACAAAGACGACATAGTTAACTCTGATGAAGCTACATCAAAGGAAGCTAGTGAGTCATCTCAGGAACAAGATACACCTCCAAGAAAGACGATCAAGCTAGTTCTAAATAATCGTAAAGGGTTTGTCAAATTAGCCATTGAATTGGGAAACATCAACTTGGTACCGACATTTGCTTTTGGTGAAGCAGATGTATACGACATAACAATCCCCAAACCAGGCTCCTTAGGTTATAAGTTCCAACAATGGATGAAACGAACATTTGCTTTTACAATACCATTTTTCAGTGCACGGGGTGTATTTATTTATGATTTCGGGTTATTGCCATATCGAAACCCGATCAATATTGTTCTTGGTCGTCCAATCCATGTACCTTCTGGCGCATTACAAGAATATCGTGCTCAGCATCCAGAAGAATTTGAAGATGAAGTCAAGGAACAACAACAAGAAAAGAATCCGGAAGCTGCATCAGGTATGCGCAGATCGAGTTCATTTACCGATTTCTTAAAATTGTCGACAAAGAAAAGCTCGTCAGTTAAGGCAAAGATTCCTCAAAAGTTGTTGGACAAGTATCACAAAATGTACGTTGATGAATTGAAGCGGGTATATGAGGAGAATAAAGAACGATTTGGATATGGAGATGTTGAATTAAATATAATTGATTAGAGAAATTATTGTTCAATAAATTACAATTGTATGTACAATTTCTATTATCTATATTCAAGTAGTTTCTTCCTCGTGTACGTCAGCATCATCCTCCATGGCTAATTTCCTCTTTTTAGAATTCCCTTCAAATAAGTTTTGCAAAATTGGCCATTTTTCCTGTTGTTTATCGAAATTTCCCAATCTAATATTCATCAAATCATAAGCGAAAACAATTTGTAAATCCTTCAATTTTGTCAAGTCGGCATTTCGAAAAATATTGAAAGTTCGTTTACTAATCAATTGTGCCTCTAGTTCCCTGGCTTCATTTTCTAAATCCAGTTTCGGTATACAGTTATTACTCATTCCATAACGAGAACTGAAATGAGTTAGAAGTAAATTAGGACAATTCATCAATTGACACATGGCTACTGCTTCAATCATAGCAGTATGTTTCTTGGCTATTGCTTCATCGATCCAATACGAATCCAACGAAGCTTCATGAATTAATAAATCGGAATTGTGTCCAATAGAACAAAACTTTGGATTGGGTCTAGTATCACCAGAGAATGAAATTGTGAAAAATTGACTGTGATTGGCATCAAGGATGAATTTAAATGTTGATGAATAAGCCCAAGCACAATGGAGTGCACGTACAGTTGAAATTGATTCAATGCCAATTGCATCATACATCTTGGCAATGGCGGCAGTGTTTAATGGCTGCAATGATGATTTAGCTATCGACCGATGAATATCTCCACAATCATAAGCTTGTTCAAATTCATCAATGGTGAGTTTCTTGTACTCGGGTAACCTCCCTTCTTTTAGAAAATCCTCACAGCTAAACATTTGCAATCGAGCTAAATCAATAGATTGGTTATATTGATGTTCTAAACTGTACCAATCACGAACAAATGTGATAAACTGCCACGGAACAATCAAGTACAACTTTTTGTCGACACTGCCGATATCACTATTCAATTCAAACCATCGGTTAATTAAAGAGATCATACCTAAATGATGATCAGCATGCAAATGTGATAAATGAATCAAAGCCAATTCGGAAAATATTTGCTTCAAATCGTTTTCACTATCGTGGCCGAAATTTCGCAACATACTTCCAATGGTATTTTCACCTGCATCCATGATAATTGAACGGTATGCAATTGTACCGTCATTATGTTGATAAGGAATTCGAATAAGATTGGCAAGGACGTTTCGTGATATGCTAGGAAGTGCTGAACCAGTACCAAGTGTACTTATGTGAACCAAATCTTTCAAGTTAGGACCCTTTTCATCTAAATTGAATCTGGATTCTAATAATTCAAATGATGGTGCTTCTTTATCACTCAGGTGAGTGATTTCTTTATACAATAATTCATTGGAATTGCTCAAGACATTAGCATTGTCGCAGTGAACTCCAGTATCATCTATACCCATACATTGTAATGAGTGTAAACGATCTACCTTCCCATCATTAGTCAATGGCTTGAATGGATCCAGGTTCATCAATTGGAAATTTTCTGGCATAATCAGTTTTAATTTCAAATGACCTACAGCAAATTTCTCATTGATTATGATGTTGTTGGTTATTGAACGATGACTGACTAAATGCTTTGTATTTGAAGGAAACTGGTTAATAAACAGTTGGTACTCCTGCATGTTGAAATCGACATCATCGCCAATGAAATGATAAACAAGGCCGACATTATCAATCTTATGCCACTGGTCACTGCTTATAGTAGGTTGATAATAATCCTCGCTAGGTATATCAATAATCAACACTTTTGGCAAGATACGATCAGGTCCCACCACCTGACTTGGTGAAATTGTATCCCCAGCTTCATTAACCACGGATTTTCCAGCAACTAGTTCCTTAAATACTGGACCCGGTTTTAATCCCAATTCTTTAGCTCTTTTAGGATCAAATTTTCCCGGAATGGGAACAAATTCAACATAATATGATATTGAATCTTGTTGAGTGATGAGTTTGGACGCTTCGGGTAATTGAACATGAGTATGAATATCCTTCAGCGATGGGTCTGATTTGTATGATTCGGGATTACGACTATTGACTTCAGTTGTATCTAAGGGAAACATAAGCGATGCCAATTTGCGAATTTGTGTTAATACCTTTTCTGATGCAGATGACGAAGGAGTCGTCGTTGTTGCTTTATTCCTAGGTGGTATCTTGATTGACTTGACAATAACTTCATCATTGGAAACCAAGGGACTTTGGTCAACATTTACAATTTCCAAATCAATACCTAATCGGAATACAAATTGTCTCCAAGTAGCGACAATGTATGATAGTAAATTACAATCTCCAACAACTTTAATGCCCTTCTTGGTCGCATCGCTAATGGTCAAGAATAGCCCCGGTAATCCACCAATATCACTCCAAGTGGAAATGGTACCAGTGAGAAATATGCTTTGCAATTTGGGGAAACGGACTTCTGATCCAATAGCATTGATCACTCGTTGTGACCCTTCGGGGATTTTACCAAACAAGTACCGATTCCCTTGTCGCGTAGTTAATGCAACTAGTGGACGTGTAGTATCATTGTTTATATGTGCAATAGTTGTAAATTTGAACATTCCTGGAAATAACTGTTGCAATTGTGGACCGTTGTCGCTGGAATTGGAGTTATCAGTGTTGGTATGTCGAGGTCCGTGTATCTCCTTCGACTCCCTTTTCTGTTCTTTTTTTCTGAATTTAAATCCGGGTTTAAGCCTCTTGTTTGGTTTATATAGTACAGATGTTGAGGATACTAGTCGTTGCTGCTGCTTGGTGGATACAAGTGCAAATCTACAACGTACCAAAGAAAACAAACCGAAAAAAAATTACGCTGTCTGTGCTAACAATGAATGACTATTGATATTAGTAAAGGTAATAAATGTAAAGACTATAGTATGTCAATCATAGAAAACTCCTGATATGTATGTTCTCAAGTTTAGAGTGATGGTTGAGTAACTTCGAGTTAATGTATTTTTCAATGCGATGGAAGATGACTCTTTTGAGATCATTTGGTAGCGCTTTCGTTGGACTAGTGTCTAAAAACTATACAACTCTATAACAGTGCTACAAGATCCTCTAGCTCTATATTTAGCTAAGAAAGATATTTGGCTACTATGAGCATATAATTAGCAGTCCAGCTGCTTCCTAGAAAAGAGCAGTCCTTTAGAATAAAAGATTTGCATTGTGTATGGTGTATCCATTTAATCTTGAAAGTGTAAAGACTCTGTATGTTCACGTGATTGAGATAGAGATTACAGGTTCATTGTACGAAATAAGGAAAGAGGATACCCGTAGCAAAACGTGAAAAGATACTTTCGACTTCCCTGGTTTTTAAATAAACTCTGAATGGCATAATGAAAATTTGATCGACAAATTGAACCCAGTTGCATCCCTCGTGTCATATGGAAAAGCAACCCTATGCCATTTCAGCAGCCTTGTCAACTTTTTTGGAGAGGATAGCCGCTAGTTGGTGCCGGTCAACAATCATGAGTACATGGACGTCTTTTTTGAAGCATAATTAGTAGATGTAGCTTTCATCGAGCATTACCAAAAACTCATCCTTATACATTATCTAGCAGCTCCCGTTTCCTCTCCAGTTGTAAATGGCTACTCTTGCTCGTAGGGATATTCCAGGTTTCTTCAAACGCTAAAGAAGAGAAGTAAAGTTTTCGTGATTGTGCTGGCAAGACCGCCTTGCCAATTGGTAATTGCCAAGTTCATAAACTTGGTTGGTGTTGGTCGTAATGCTACAATCAGGTGCTAAGTTGGTACTAAACGTTGACAATGGTTGAGGAGCTTATCGTGTATACTTTAGAATATAATACTGGGCTAATTCTTTCATGTGACATTTTGCCTAATTTAGACTTTTTTTTAGAAGAAAACAAAGAACCAAAAAAGAAAAGACGCAAAGTATCGAAAACAACCAGCTAAAACCTATTGGTAAACATAGACCGACTACTAAACAGGAATAGAGTTTTAATTACGACTAGTCGTCTGATCTCAATACTATACGTGCTGGACATAAAATAGCAACTAGAGAGTGTGTGAGACAAAGAATCAGTGCACACTTTATTCACTTGACACGACTTCTCACACCCCACAGCCATACTTATTACACTCAACTTTTACCATCTTACTATGAGTTTAATGACGACAGTACCGGCAACGAAAGTCGACGATGTTATTAGACAACTATTTGACGAGTACATTCAGATACACCCCATCAACAACGAATACTTGGTCAAGTCAAAAGACGACACCAAGAGTCACATACTACAACAATGGTTCAATTTGCGCAATTTACCCATAATTGGCCGACTTATACCGGAGATTGACGAGAAAACAAAGCTAATCAATGAGTTACTTGAATATCAAAAGACAACAACCACATATCGCGAATGGTATACGACATCCTTACGATTAGACGAATTATTGGGAAATAATACTTGGAAATCGGATCCTCAATCGGATATTTACGATTACAATTTAATTTATAAACATTTGAATGCCATGAAGCAGGCACGATTGAACAATGATTATAAATTGTTGTTATATTATGTTCGTACTACTTGGGTACGAAATTTGGGTAATATGGGAGATTCGAATTTATATCGTCATTCGTATGTAGGGACCAAGAAATTGATTGAAGAATATATTCAAGAGTGTCTAGTGTCACTAAACTATCTTGTTGAAGAAGGCAAGGATGGCAATATTGATTTGGACGATCGATATTTGTTGGGGATGTTGATCCAAACCCGGAAAAATATCGGGAGAACAGCATTGGTGTTATCGGGTGGAAGTACCTTTGGAATATTTCATATTGGAGTATTAGCAACTTTATTCGAGGCTAATTTATTACCAAGGATAATCAGTGGTTCATCTGCGGGGTCGATCATGGCGAGTATTATATGTTCTCATACGCACGAGGAGACAATTGAATTGTTGCAAACTATAGCTAATCGACAATTTAACATCTTTGACATTACCGAACACGTTGATACTGCCAGTAAGTTTAAAAAAGTGCTTTTATTTCTTGGACATTTGATTAAATACGGCACTGTTTATGACATTGAAGGGTTACAAGATACCATGATTGGGTTTCTTGGTGAATTGACATTTAGAGAAGCTTATAATCGTACGGGTAAAATTTTAAACATTACTGTGTCCCCAGCATCTATCCATGAACAAACGCGATTATTGAATTATATCACTGCTCCCAATTGTTTAATTTGGTCAGCTGTTTGTGCTAGTTGTTCATTACCAGGAGTATTTCCATCGAGCTCGGTTTATGAAAAGAATCCCAAGACTAATGAAGTACATGAATGGAATAACGATGAGTCGATGAAATTTATGGATGGGTCGGTCGATAATGATTTGCCAATAACGCGATTGCTGGAAATGTTTAATGTTGATCATATCATTGCCGTGCAGGTGAACCCGCATGTTGTACCCGTGCTTCGAGTATCGATAAGCAATGTTGGTGGTGATGTTGAAAATGAACTAAGTTTTAAATTGAAACAAAGTTTGAATAATGTGTACGACTTTGTTGTTTCTGAAGCCATCCATTATTTGCAATTACTCAATGAGATGGATATTTACAAGAATCTAGCTAACAAGACGGTGTCATTGTTATCACAGCGATATTCCGGGGATATTACTATATTGCCCGAATACAAATGGCAAGACTTTCTCAAGATTTTAACTAACCCCAGCCATGAGTTTTTATTGGAGTTTATATGTCGTGGGGCAAAAGCATCCTGGCCCAAGATGAGTTTAATTGAGAATCACTGTCGAGTTGAGTTTGCTCTTGATAAGGCAATATCGGTGTTGCGGGGTAGAATAGTGACATCGGGAAATTATCGTTTAACTAACTCGCCAACAGCAATGACTAGCGGGAATTCCAATGCCAATGCTGCAGTATCAGCGGCAGCAGCAGCAGCAGCAGCAGCGATAACCTCAGGCTCGGAAGGTAACAATAGTAATAAGGTTGGGAGTGGTGCTATTGTAAGACATGGTGTAAATGGAGATGGCGATACAGATATGGATATGGATACCGACCCTGATGCCGATGCTGATGCTAATGCCGATGCCGATGCATCCGTAGCCACTACCCCATTGGCTACGGTGACAAGAACGCCACCCCGAGTGTTGAGATCACTGGAAGGACGACAAGTTAGACAAACCATACGTAAATCGAAGTCATCAAACTTGATAAATTCTACTAGGTATTATAGGGAGAGGAATGGAGATGGCTATAATTACATCAACAATAGTAATAGTAACATTCTTAATGGTAATGGGGGTAGTGATGGCAGTGGCGGTGGCAGTGGTAGCGGTCGTGGTGGTGGCAGTAACAGTTTTAGTCACGGTGAAGAACGAGCCAATCTACCATCTAGATCTAGGTCGTTGAAGAATTCGTATATTGGGTTGAATAGATTGAATGATGATGACCAATAGAGGCATGGGAAACACTGATAGTTACTGTAGGTAAGTTTATGATGAAGATGAATGTAGGAAGAAAAAGTAATTGTTTTATATATATATATATATATATATATATCGGAATAATGGAAAGTAATGATTTACAACTCTTCAATTCGATGGGAATGCATTGTTCTTTCGTGTTGTAGCGGTTGTAGTTGTTGTTTGTCTTTTGGCTGCAAAAATAAAGGAATTCCATGTTTTTAATGTGTGATTGGTAGCATAGTGATTGCTTGACTGACTTTTTTATTTTATCCGAGGCTGACGTCTAGACTAGTTTTGTGCAACGCAATGAGAGAAATGAAAATAGCCGCTAATTGATGCAAAAAGTAGTAATAAGTAAAGAAAATTTTTTAGACATATTAAAAAGTCCGTGTTAACCGGGGAAAGAAAACACTGAATCGTGGGGAGGAGAGGAGGAGGAGTAGAAGTAGAAGTAGGAGGGAAGAATAGGTAGAGTTAGGCATAAAAGAAAGAAAGAGAGAGAGCTATAAAGGGTTTTGAAGAACTTTTTGTTGCTTCCCTTTTTATTATTATATCTCCGATACGACATTGCACAAATAAGCTGATTTCAGTAGAATGTTATAGAATGATGAGAACCTTACACCTGTAAATCATTCGCCATTATGTCACCATAGTCATCTTCTGTCTGTCTGTCTGTCTGTCTGTCTTTCATTTGCCCCCAATTCTATGGGCGATAAGTTGTAAAAAAAAAACAACAAAAATCTAAAAGCCGTTGGGTTTATCCAATTTTTGATTGTGTCTGTTTGTGTATTGTTTTCTAAACTTCCTCTCGTCCTCGGTATTTTAAAGTATTTGAATTTTTCAATTTGGTAGGTACACGTCCTGGTGAGAAAGAGCCACAGTCTCACATGGCTAGAAACAAACCAACTGCAATTGGGTATGAATTTGCCTACGGTGTATAACAAGTTGTAGGTGATATAGAAACATAGTCTATTGAATGTTTATAATGGGTTTTTGAAGGGTTGAGGAAAGTTATTGGGTAAAGTGTCGTCTACTATATAACATTTAACTCCGGTTGTGAGAAATTTGGCTTATGATTTGTTTTGTTTGCCCCCGCATTTTTTATTTTTTTTTATATATTGTTTTGGTTACCCTTTTTCCGTTTACATCCATACATGCATACATACTTGAACACATTATACTCGGTTAAATTGAATTTAAAACAATATGGAAGAGCAAATCAAATAACAAACGGTAAATATACTCCAAGCTTTAACCTCTATCACCATCTGTCTCCGAATGTATTAGATGGCAACTCTGTTTATATCAGTTGTCTCAGCACGAGAGTCCAACTAATAATATCAACACGTAAGTAAATGGCCTGTAGCATTTGTCAAAGGTAAACCTTTTCTCAATTTGTTTGGTGTTCTTGTGCAGTTGTACACTACCCTTCTTTTTGTCCGTGTCTGTGATTCTGTCTGTGTCAGTTTCTGTTTCTGTCAGGTTTAACCCCTAAACTTATTCTCACAGAGTCAAAGAGACAATCACCACCACCACCCCACACAAATAAAATAAAATTATTAAAGTCTTTTTTTTTTTTTTTTTTTGTCACAAGAAAGTTTTCTGAAGTCAACAGCAAAAATAATTTTATTTAAATACCAATTAATATTTCCCATTTAACCATCTGCCCCAATTTCACAATTTCATATTTCCTTCTTTTCTTTACTTTGGAAGAAAAATCCACCTCATACCTTTATAACTGATATCTTTGTAATTAGAATCTGTTTTTTTACATCAATTGGAATATTAAAACCCAGAGAAGCGTATTAATATAAAGGATTACGGATTTTTTTTATTTTTATTTTAACATTACGAATTACGATTAAGGAGAAAATATACATACACTCACACTCACACTCACACTCACACTCACACTCACACTCACACTCACATAACTCAATATGTCTAAGTTGGATTTCAAAGATAAGGTAGTTATCATCACCGGTGCAGGTGGTGGTTTAGGTAAATACTACTCACTCGAATTTGCCAAGAGAGGTGCCAAGGTTGTTGTTAACGACTTGGGTGGTGCTTTGAATGGGCAAGGTGGAGACTCCAAGGCTGCTGATGTGGTTGTTGAAGAAATTAAGAAAAACGGTGGTACCGCTGTTGCTGACTACAACAATGTCCTTGACGGTGACAAGATTGTTGAGACTGCTGTCAAGAACTTTGGTACTGTTCATATTGTTATCAACAATGCCGGTATCTTGAGAGATGCTTCATTCAAAAAGATGACTGAAAAGGATTTCAAATTGGTTATCGACGTCCACTTGAACGGTGCTTTTGCCGTTACCAAGGCTGCTTGGCCATATTTCCAAAAACAAAACTATGGTAGAATTGTCAACACCTCATCACCAGCTGGTTTGTACGGTAATTTTGGTCAAACCAACTATTCTGCTGCCAAGTCAGGTTTGATTGGTTTTGCTGAAACTTTGGCCAAGGAAGGTGTCAAGTACAATATTATTGCCAACACCATTGCTCCATTGGCTAGATCAAGAATGACTGAATCGATTATGCCACCACCAATTTTGGAAAAATTGGGCCCTGAAAAGGTTGCTCCATTGGTTTTATACTTGTCTCATGCTGACAATGAACTCACTGGTCAAACTTTTGAAGTTGCTGCTGGTTTTTTCGGACAAATAAGATGGGAAAGATCAGGTGGTATCTTGGTTAAACCAGACCAATCTTTTACTGCTGAAGTTGTTGCCAAGAGATTTAGCGAAGTTCTTGACTTTGACGATTCAAAGAAACCAGAATTGTTGAAGAACCAGCACCCATTTATGTTGAATGACTACTTGTCATTGACTGAAGCAGCTAGAAAATTGCCATCCAATGACGCTTCTGGTGCACCAGCTGTTTCCTTGAAGGATAAAGTTGTCTTGATTACCGGTGCTGGTGCTGGTTTGGGTAAGGAGTATGCCAAATGGTTTGCTAGATACGGTGCCAAGGTTGTTGTCAACGATTTCAAAGACGCCTCCAAGACTGTTGAAGAAATCAAGGCTGCTGGTGGTGAAGCTCATGCTGATCAACACGATGTTGCCACTCAAGCTGAAGCCATTATGGAAAATGTCTTGAACAAGTATGGTACTATTGATGTCTTGGTTAACAATGCAGGTATCTTGAGAGACAGATCATTTGCCAAGATGACCAAGCAAGAATGGGACTCAGTCCAAGCTGTCCATTTGTTGGGTACCTTTAACTTGTCAAGATTGGCTTTCCCAGTCATGTCAGAAAAGAAGTATGGTAGAATTGTCAACATCACTTCGACTTCAGGTATCTATGGTAACTTTGGTCAAGCTAACTACTCATCAGCCAAGTGTGCCATTTTAGGTTTATCCAAGACCATTGCTATTGAAGGTGCCAAGAACAACATCAAGGTTAACATTGTTGCTCCACATGCTGAAACCGCCATGACTTTGACTATTTTCAGAGAAGAAGACAAGAATTTGTACCATGCTGATCAAGTTGCTCCATTGTTGGTTTACTTGGCTTCTGAAGATGTTCCAGTTACCGGTGAAACTTTCGAAATTGGTGGTGGATGGATTGGAAACACCAGATGGCAAAGAGCTAGTGGTGCCGTTTCCAAGGATGCCGACACTACCGTTGAGTTTGTTAGAGACCACTTGTCCGAAATTGTTGACTTTAGCAAAGACACTGAGAATCCTAAATCTACTCAAGAATCATCTATGGCCATCTTGTCTGCTGTTGGAGGTGACGATGACGATGATGAAGATGAAGAAGATGAGGGTGATGAAGAGGAGGAGGATGAAGAACCAGAAGATGAAGATGATCCAGTTTGGAGATTCAATGACAGAGATGTTATCTTATACAACATCTCTCTTGGCGCCACTACTAAACAATTGCAATATGTTTATGAAAACGATAGTGATTTCCAAGTCATTCCAACTTTTGGTCACTTGATCACCTTCAACTCGGGTCAATCACAAAGTTCATTTGCCAAGTACTTGAAGAACTTCAACCCTATGCTTTTGTTGCATGGTGAACATTACTTGAGAGTCCATAAATGGCCACCACCAACTGAAGGTGAATTGAGAACTTCATTCCACCCAGTTCAAACCACTCAAAAGGGATCCAATGTGGTTATTGTTCACGGATCACAATCGATTGACAACAAGACCCAAGAACCAATCTACTCGAATGAAGCCACTTATTTCATTAGACAGTGTCAAGCCGAAAACAAGGTTTTCCAAGACAGAAGATCATTTGCCACTAACCCATGGACAGCACCAAAGAGAGACCCAGACTACCAAGTTGACGTGCCAGTTTCCGAAGATTTGGCTGCCTTGTACAGATTGAATGGTGACCGTAACCCATTGCACATCGATCCAAACTTTGCCAAGGGAGCCAAGTTCCCTAAACCAATCTTGCATGGTATGTGCACTTATGGTTTGAGTGCTAAGGTTTTGATTGACAAGTTTGGTATGTTTGATGAAATCAAGGCTAGATTTACTGGTATTGTCTTCCCAGGTGAGACTTTGAGAGTGTTGGCCTGGAAGGAAGGTGAGAATGTTATTTTCCAAACTCACGTTGTTGACAGAGGTACTATTGCTATTAACAATGCTGCCATTAAGTTGATTGGTAACAAGCCAAGTTTGTAAGAGAGCTAAAAGAAATAATTGAGGTGTTAGCTTTTTTTTTATAGGAAGAAATATATAATTGAATTTTAGTTTTTATTATTTAATATTGTTGAGAATTTGTAAAAGTTGAATAGACATTTCTACATGAGTAAGTTTTTTTTTATGAAGTAAATAGATTAGATGCAAAGAAACACAAGTACCTGAGGGTTATTAAAGATCCTCTTCATCATCTTCATTTATATCATCAACTGAATATGCATTTGCGTTGCAACTTCCGCCAGCACCACTAGGATCATGGCTTAAACCCAACACAGTGCTACTACTACTGTTATTGCTGTAACTGTAGCTGTTGCTGTTGCTGTTGCTGTTGCTACTAGTTCGTGTATGGCTGGGCCAAGTGTGCAAAGAAGGTCTATTTGCCAACTGATGATAATGATGCTTCTTGTGACCAGCCCCAAAAGCGCCACCACTACCACCATTGCGGTGCACAGGAACATTAAAGTCAACGGGTGTATCATTAATTGGATCATCAATCAAAGACGAAAACGAAGTTGATGACGACGACACCATGTTTGACTTGGCGCTGGTTGACCAGTAGTTGGGGATAGGTGAAGTTGCCGATGTCGATTCTATCTCGAGGGTGGTGTCTAATTCCGATGCAGTTGATGATGCCAACGATGTAGTACTTTTGCCGTCTATTTCTCCTGCTTTTGCTGCTCTTCTTGATGATGATGTTGTTGATGTCCCAGTTAAGGGCGATGGTATAGTGGGTGAAGCCAGAGTGGTCAGGATGGGCACGTTGGTCGTTGACATTGATTTCTTTTGGCGAGGGGGGAATTGAAATGAAGACCTGGGTCGAAGAAAGGGTGATTTCGATGGCAGTGTCTGAGACGTAGCAGCAGTATCATTCTCTATTGTTTGTGGTGCTGGTGCAAGTGCGGCTAATGAAGTTTGCAATGCGCTAGGTTTACGAGACACAGGCCGTAACAATGATGGAGGCACAGCAGGTAATGATGTTGATGAAACTCGCTTACTATCAAAATAATCCAGTGCCAATGACAATGACGATGCCCCTGATCCAGCTACTGTAGCACTTGGTTCATTAAATGGTGAAGTCATACCTGAACCCAGATATGGTTCATTCAACGAGTCGGTGGACAGGGTGATATTCTCGGATACAATTGAAGAAGCTGATGAATGAATTGAGATAGAAGACGATGAAAAATTTGAAAAATTGGACGAATAAGAATGTCCATGACGATACAGCGGTAACAGCAGTAAAGACAGTGACAGTTGTGCTTTTTGATGTTGTTGCTGTTGGTGTTGTTGGTGAGGATTTCGAAATGATGTGGATGGCGGTAAGAAACTACGCAATTGATGTTGCGGCTGATGTGGCTGGTGATGATGTTGTTGTAAATGCAGCGGGTTTTCCTTGTCAACTTCCTCGTTGAAATCGAAATTATCAAACAAGGGAGAGCTAGAAGGTGATAACGATGATGAAGGATGATGTGCATTGCCAGAATTGAAAATTGGTTGATCAAAAGTAAATGTGTTTGCCCTTGTTAATTTTGTATTTAAGTTTGTACTTAATGACTTCACTTTTGAATTTGATCGTTGACGTTTAATTACCTTGCCACTGTTTAAAGTAGCAAATGAGTTTGCATTCGAATTTGATGATGATAAGGATCGAGAATGAGACATGCTCCAAAAATCGCTTATACTTGCAGATGTTAAAGGTTTGGGCGAGGTGTAATTATGGTGAAGGTGGTGGCTTTGATGGTGGTGGCTTTGATGGTGATGGTGGTAGTGGTGGTGTCGCTCACCTCCACCAAACTGATTAAAGGACTTGGCTCGTGTTAACAACTTGCTATCTTTCCTAACTCGACTGAGATTGGCTTCGCATGATACTTCATGTTTAATATCCTTCATTTCGACATAATTTTGAGGGCAGCAAAACGATTTATACTTGGTAAAGAAATTCTTGTATCCACCTTCAAGTACAACAACATCGGGCCAAGATAGAAACGGGTATGAGTTTTGATTCAATGTTCGATCGCATTTACGTAAATGCTTAGCCATTGTTGGTCCTCTGAATATGCTAAATTCACAATGGAAAATAACCAACTTCTTTTTGTTTGAGGATGATGATGATGCTCTTGCTGTTTTTGCAATTCTATCATGAGTATTATGGTCTTGGTTGATAAACAAATTCTCCAATGCTTCCTTGGTTGAGATATTTAATGCATTAATTATATGCCCCCCATGGTATTCATAATCAAATCGACAATCAACAATTATGAATTCATCAAATTCATGATTGTGTTCCCCACAAAGAATCTTGTACATTTGATCTTCATTAATTCGAGGCAACACGTCATTTCCCAGAGTGAATGTTTGTATGTTTGTATTTTTCAACTGTGAGTTGTCTTCATGTAACTGGAAACTATCAATTTCTCGTTGAGTCTCGCATACTGAATGAATACGTCTAATGATTTTTGGTCTAGATGTTGTAGGCGGTTGTGCAGCTGGCGCGAAAACTGTACGTGTAGGCAGTCGTAACTGTGTTTTGTGATCATCGCTCTCCTCTTGTTTGTTGATTTGAATACTATTGGTTTTCCTATGCATGACTGGAGAGTCAAGATTAATAGTGTCAAAAGTTGCTTCACCTTCATCATCGGAATCCTCTTCCTCTTCTTCATCTTCATCTTCATCTTCCGCTTCCCCCTCTCTTCCTATTCCGTCATTGTAATTACCAGAATCACAATCAGTTGCTTGACCTTCTTCATCTTCATATTCATCATCATAAGTGGAGTGGCAATCAGTCACTTTTGGAGTCATGTGCAAATTAGCAAAAAGGCTATGAGATGATTTGGATACTACTTCAGTCATTGATTTAGTAAATGCTTTAGTCTTTTCTTTAACATTCAAGGGGAAATTAGTTAAACTTTTAAGTGGTGTTCGATTAAACATGGGTGAATTGGATAATGATGCGTTTGAGGCTTTCCGTTGCAAAAACAGTCTTCTTGTTGATGAGGATGATGGTGTTCGTTTTGTAGGAGTAATACTAGCAGTTGCCAGTTGGTTGCTGTTATCTGAATATATCAGTCTTGCACTATTCATTTCAAAATTGTTATCATTAACGGCACCGACATAGTCACACTTGTCGATATCCATTTCGTCACCCTCACTGTTGGTGGTGGAGAAGTTTGAATGATGATGATCTTTTTTGAATCGCAGTAGATGCATATTGTTTGATTCATTGGTTAAATATGAAGAAACGATTCCCGTGGCATGGGACAATGGCTGTGATGATTCGTCATTTTGATGTTGCATGTTGCAATTGAACTTTCTTCTACCTCTTCTTCTTTACTATTTCACCTATGTTATTTTGGTTTCTCTTTTTACTCCAAAAAAAAAAGGTAGGTTCTTGGTAGTCAACGTAGCACCTCGTTTATGAACGATACAATAGCTTTAAATCCGGTGCAGTTTACTGTTCTTTCTAAGAAAGTTTGACCTCCTGGTGGTTGTAAAAACGTTATACAGTTTGGTTGAAAACAAAGAAGAAAAAAAAAAAGGTCAACCAAATGGTGAGATTCTTATGAGGGACTGGGTGTGTAGTAGAAACAGCTTTCTAATGTAATGCTGTTGTTGTTTATAATGCTACTCTATTTGATCTCTTGTTGGTATGTAGATAGGTAGATAGATTGGTTTGATGTAGTAATGTGGATACCCAATTAAAAGTATTAATAAGAAAATAAATTGTATATTATATTATGTATTATTGTATTATGATTTGATTCTTTATGGATGATATGATGCGTGGGGGCTGGTTACAACAAATGTTCTTCTCTCTATCTCTCCTATGGTTGAATAAAACTCTAGAGTATCCAAGTACAATCCATATGGTAGATAGTAATGTAATCTATGTCTATAGTTCTTCCAATTGTATGTATGTATGTATGTTTGCTTTGTTTGTTTGGTTGTTTCAATATGGTGTTTGTCTGTCTAAGTCAATAGCGTGTTTTTTTTATTTTTATTATTATTATCTGATTTTGTGTCTTATTGTGTTTGTTTTTATTCTTACCAAAAGATGAAATTCAAAACATTGGTGCTACCAATTGCTCTTCTAATTTACCATTTTCTAAATTTACAGAACTGTAACTCAACTATTCACCTTATATATTGTATACCTAACTCTTACAAACATCTCTCTCTTCTCTACACTGGCATACCTAAAATAAATGTAGTTCTTACCCTGTATTTGGTAGAGTTAGTGTTTCATGTTTTGCTTTGGTGTTTAACACCTGAGCGTGTCACGTGAATATTTTGGCTTTTCTTTTTGTATCCCTATTTGACTATTTTATACTGTTGAGAACTACTACCCTTTTATGTATGTTCAGATACAGTCTTTTTATTTTTTATTCATACCAAAGCGGCATTTATTATTCAAACCTTACTTGTAGTGTAGCCACAGTAAAGACCGCAAGTTAGTGCTCTTAGGTTAAAGAAAATATAGACATAATCTTAGGAGAAATGTATCTACATATGAGGCGAATGGAGAATACAGATACAACCCCATTTGTATCGTGTCGCATATAAGTTATGACAAAGACACGACACTAGGTTGTAGTTATTTTTTTTGTTCCAATGTGATTTTGTTCTAACAAAGGACCAAATAAATTGGAACAAGAAAAGAAATGAACCTTAAGCAGACATTACATACTGACAAGTATGTAGATGGACTTGGTAATTCTTTTACTTTGGAGCCAGACCTGATGGATTTAGAAAGTCAGACAGCTCCATTAGAATCCTGTTTTAGTTACAGTGATTACAATGAAGCATTCCATCCAACTAAAATTGAAGTTGACAACTTACATTCCGACATAGAATGTGATGACATAGATGTAGACATTAGCTCTGAACGGGATGAAACTTGTAAATGGAAAAGGGGTCCATATATATACTACTCTGAGGTACAGAAACAAATATTCTGGAAATTAGTTATCGAGCAAGGGAATTCTGCGTATAAGGCTGCACAACCAATAGTGAGGTTCGTAAAGTTTTCAATTTTCAGTGTCGAGATTTAAACTACACGACACACACCTGAAAAAAATGTACAATACTCACATTCCTTCATTTTGCAGCTAAAATTAATCAAATTAATTTATATGACCATAAAGCAGGCTAACAGGCTATACTCTCCTACAAATGAGATAGGCATGGTATACCAAGAAAAGAGCCTTAATCAAGGGTTGAGCAAAAACTGCCTTCATCCCTTTCATTCAGGGACATTAAGGGGTAGTCAACCATTGCATTATAAAAGGATGTAATTTCTCTTTCAATACCAGGCTTCTGTATGATCTTCGGGAATAAACTACTATCCACTAGCGAGAAATCAACTTTATAATTAATTTTTGCCACCACTATGCTTTACTTTAAATTGTTGTTATTATTTGCTATCTCGGTATTTGCCGATTTCGATTTGTTCAAAAGAGATCATGACGATTGTAACGTTGCCAACATTGAAGCTTGTCGTGAGGCAAACAAGATGAAGTATGTCAATTGTGAAATCTACGATAACGATAGTGACTACGAATCAGACTCAGAGGAAGAATACTATGCTGAGAAACAAAAGGATCGTTGTGTCTGCAATTTACAAGATGAATACTACACCAAAGTGAGTGAATGTGCCAAACAATGTGGTAATTCATATGAATTGAAGCCTGAATTTCTCAAGAGTAAAGCATGTTCTCAAGCCCTGAGCATCAAGCCAAGGTTTGCTGCCTATGTTTCATCAAGAGATCAGACAGGAACACCAGCTTGGTCAGTGACAGCTATTACACTGGCTGTACCAAGTACCGAAGCTATGTCTTTGAAATTTTCCAAGGCTGAAGCTTCCATAAAACCCCTTGCTGACTCTAACAGTATGTCTGCTAGATCTGAAGGCTCTTCCAGTAGTTCTGCTGCCACAGCATCTTCAATGGAGGGCTCTTCTACTGCAAAAGCTGGTATAACTGAGCCTGCTACAACCTCAACACAGAGCTCCTCTAATTTTGCTGTTACCGTTGGCTGTGGGTCATTGATTTTGTTGATCTTGTTATCTTTATTGTAGATTACAGTGTCGCTGATGCTTTGTATAGCTTTTTTATATCTATTCTATATCACGATTTTAGCGAATCAATTTGATTAAATTTATATTATGGATGGTCTAGAGTAAAGGCGGAATTTAATGCAAATTCATATTATGCACATTTGTACATAATCGTATGTTAAATAATTTTGCATTTTTATTTTCTTCTTCGGTGTGCAAAGTTTGGATGACTTATAAAACTACACAGACCAAGGTTTGAAGGTTAATTAGGTAAATAGATTTCTTCGTAAGATGATAGTTTTCTGAGAACTTGTAATACTGGAACAAAAGGGTACCGAATTGTTTACTGCAATATCACAATTTGACGAGAGCATATATGTATGAGACTATACGCATCGTCTCAGAACATAGAAGTTTATTTTTGAGAATATTACAGATTCATGTACACTCACAATTTGGAGTGCAGTGTTTTTAATTTTTATTCATACGAGTGCGCCTTAATTGTTTAAACTAATTCGCACTAAAATTTTCATACCAGCACAACACAGTCTGGTTACAGTGATTCTCAATGAAGTTTAGTGTATCGCATTGGTATGAAACAATTGTGTTTTTGTGGTTTGAATAATAATATTTAGGCACTACTATGAAATAAAAATTAAAAACACTGTATATAAATTACCATTTCTTCGCTAAAGAAATTTTCATCAAAGCCACCATATTTTATTTTTCTTTTTCATTTCGCAACCAAAACCAACCAACGAACCAACGATTTAATTACTTTCAACATAAAATGAAATTTGGATGTGTATTGCTATTTGCATCATTTGTGGTGGGGACGTCTGAATTGTTAAAGCGAGAAAAATATTGTGAAATTGAAAACATTGAAGTTTGTCGAATTCAGTATAAAGTTCTGTATTTCAGCTGCCAGAAACCTTTTTATGATGATAACGATGCCTTCGATTACGATAATGATTTTGAGTATGAAGAGCACTTATTTACCAATTTTACACAGTGTTATTGCGAATTAGGTCAGGATTATTACACCCTATTAAACGAATGCAATAAACAATGTGGTTTTGATGATAACGAGACACCAGAGGTATTACATAGTTCAATGTGCTCTGAGGTTCTGAGGATGAAGGAGTCTTCATACATTGGGGATTTTGTTTCTTCATACGAGGTATATCAATCACAAATTTTGACAGAGACAGAGGGATGGTACGCTATAAGCGATATACTGGCTCTTCGGGATGAATATAACAGTGATGATCTTTCTTCACAAGTATCATCAGCATTGAAATCCATATCTGATTCCCAGAGGACCAGCGGCTCAACTAAATCTCATACAACAACCAAGGACTCTTCTAGTAACCTTGCCGTTACTGTTGGTTGTGGCTCTTTATTCTCGTTGATTTTGTTATCCTTATTATGAATATGAATGCGGCTAATGGAAAACAGACTATTTTATTTCTCATTATGTAATCCATATACAGTGTTTTTACAGTGTTTTTATTTTTATTTCATACTAGTGCGACATAATTTTGTTTTATGTGATTTTGTTTCGAGTAGGAAAGGAAAATCATAATATAAGATTAAAAGACGTCATGAATTTCAAGCTGGAGTTACACACCGACAGATATGTGGATGGACTTGGTAATTGCTTTACCTTGGAGTCTGACCGGATGACTCCAGAAGGTGAGATAGCGCCATTGGAGTCGTGCTTTAGTTACAGTGACTACAATGAAGCGTTCCATCTAAATGAGAGTGAAGTTGACAACTTTCAATCCGACATGGAATGTGATAGTGTAGATGTAGATGTAAACATCAGTTCTGAACAAGAAGGAACTTGTAAACTTAAAAGGGGTCCATACAGATACTACTCTGAGGTACAGAAGCAAATATTCTGGCAATTAGTTATCGAGCAAGGGGATTCCGCATATAAGGCTGCACAAGCACTCAATATCAGTTTGCGAACAGCTTATACTTGGAAAAGAAAGAGGAATCGTCGAGTCATCTGTGAACTCAATGGTATTTATGAAGAACTTAAAAAGAGTGGTCGTAAACCTCTTCTCACCGAAGAGCACAAACTCTTTTTGAAGGATTTAGTTCTTTCCGACCCCATTGTTACCGTAGACTTCTTGTTGAATAAACTAAGGAGTACATTTGAAGGTGCGAAGGCAAGTGAATCTACTATTTATAACTTTCTCATCAAAATTTGTAAGTTCAGTCTCAAGAGACTCTCTAAGTGGGCTATGAGAAGGGATCTGCCAGAATTAAAACAGGAGAGATTCCAATGGGCACTCGAGCAAAAAGACAAAATTGACTTTGAAAAGAATTGCGTTTTCATCGACGAGGCTGGATTCAACATCAGTATGAGAAGAGAATATGGATGGTCAAAAGTAGGTGAAAAGGCTGTGCTTAAAGTCCCAGTCACCAGAGGTCTCAATGTATCATTCTTAGGAGCCATCTCTTCCAAAGGATGTGTTGACTTGAAGGTTCAACTCCCAGCAGAGACTGCTCCTAGCAAGAAAAGAAAACTCGATTCCAGCACAGTTTCAAAAAAGAAGACGAGGGTTGGTACCACAGCTGATCACTTCTACTAATTTGTAAAGTCTACTTGGAGAAATTGAAACAAACCAAGCACTTAAAGGAATCAAGTATTTGATACCTGTCAACGCAGCCATCCATAAACGTCGCGATCTCCAGTTATTAGTAGCACTGAGTGGAATGGAGCTAGTGCTTTTGCCTCCTTATTCGCCAGCACTCAATGCCATTGAAGAGTTCTGGTCCGTGTGTAAGGCCAAGGTTAAACGGTCAAACTTATCTAGAAAAGAACAGTTGACACCAAAAGTGAAAGAAGCGACAGCAAAGATAACCTTAGAAAGCTATCAAGGATTTTGTAGACATGCCAATGATTATATGCAACACTGTTTAGAACTGAGATCTTTCTAAAGTACAAGTCCCCAAATTAATGAATAGGAAGGGAACGGCATTTAACTTGAGAAAATGACAGCAAAACCTTTGAGAAATGAAAGTAGGAAATGACTAAGCTCAAACAAAAAAAATTCTGATTTGATATTATTCCATACTCTTAAAATGATTGCCCTAATTCAACAGAATCGGGTTCTTCAACCGGGTTAGAGGTACGGAGACTACTTTGGGTTAGTAGGTGGTGTAAAAAAATATGTCGCATTGGTTTGAAAATTTATGTCGTTCTGGTATGAAAAAATATGTCGTGTTGGTTTGAATAATAAAAGTCGGCTTAGTTTGAAAAGTATATGTCGCGTTGGTTTGAATAAATATGTCGCACTGGTACGAATAAAAAATAAAAACATTGTACTCGTCTGCTTTTTGAATGGTGCACGTGACTTCAACACCAAAACAGCAAAAATACACAATTTAAATTTAACCGAGACACTGTACAATAACAACAACAGGGGAACTGATTTTACAAAGAAGCAAAACTGTGCCTTAATCCCAAGACAGACAGTCCCCTTAGCTCTGTCAGGTACAACTTGCTTTCACATACATTGCCCAAGTTTACACTAGCCTATTCCACTACCCATCAAATGAAGTTCAGAAGTTTACTATAAATCATATTAAACATATTCTATCCACGCTATATACATACAGCCTCATTAGAATGGACTATGATAAACTACTGATCGAATTAGATCCAAAAACTGGAAAGAAAACTGTCAATAATAAATACCTAATACTTAAGAAGATTGGGCAAGGACAATATGGTAAAGTGCTACTAGGACAGGTGTTGGATACCACCAGCAAACCCACTGTAAGAAAACAATCAACATTGAAGGATTCTTCAACAAGTCCCACGGGCACCACCACCAACAATGCCAATACCGTTACTTATGTTGCAATCAAAACTATTAATCGTGTCGATAAAGCCAAACTAATTACCAAATCTTATATCAGCAATGTCACCAAGATCAAGAAAGAAATCAGGATTCTAAAACAATGTAATCATCCCAACGTTGTTAAACTATATTCAGTCATTGATGATACCCATTTCGACAAGATCCTTCTCATATTGGAATATTGCAAATATGGCGAAATTGACTGGAAACATTATAATCACTACTATGAAAAATACACCACTCATAAACATCGGTTAGCACTAAATCTAAATAAGATATTACGAGATATAGTTAACGGTTTAGAATACCTTCACCTGTATAAACACATTATTCATCGAGATTTAAAGCCACTGAATCTATTGATCGATGAATTCAACAATATCAAGATATCGGATTTTGGCGTTAGTTTAATCTTGGAAAATTCCATACAAGATGCTAAAGAATTGGCCAATACCATGGGCACACCAGCATTCTATGCACCAGAATTATGTCAGTTTGTTAAAAACCGATTTTCAATGATTACCAATGAAGACCACCAATTGAATAAAGTCAAAATAGATTATAGAATAGACATTTGGAGTTTGGGAATTACACTTTATTGTTTGATGTTTAACAATTTACCTTTTAATGGAATTAACGAGTTTGATATATGTAAAAACATTGTTGATTCAGAATTGAAATTCCCGCAAATCAAGCATACTTCAAAAGTTACTGAATCGGATTTGGAAGAATTAAAATTGGTCAAAGATTTAATCAAGCAGTTGTTGCACAAGGACCCCAATAAAAGGATTTCATTGCATGGAGTTAAACATCACAAATTTACTACATTTGACTTGAATGACTCACAACGAGAAAAGTTTTTCAATTTCAATCGAGCTATATTTAAGGATGCCGATTGTAAAAAGGAGTTGGTAAAAAGTGGCGAAAAAGGAGCAGCAGTTCAGCCAAATGACGTTGGTCTATCAACAAAGATTCGAAACTTTTTCAAAGGAGCCACTTCTACTCCTACTTCTACCCTACCTCCGCCAAAAGCAGGAACAGCAGCAGCAGCAGGAAATACAAGTTTGAAGGAACCACTTGCACATGATTCAGAAACTAAACGACCCAATTTGCCGGATTTACAACATGTGGATGACTTACTTGACTCCTATTTTGATGATTCTTCGTCGTTGGGCAGTAGTATAGGTGAAATGGAGGAGGGTCCAGTCGATACATCAAACATCCTAGGTAAAGTAACCAATAGTAGAGCAAGTACTTCGCCAAAACGTCTACCACAGCCATTGATTTTGAAACCACTCACTTTGAAAGATCCATTCACTGCTACTGCTACTCCTACTGCTACTCCTACTCCTACTCAATCACGAACTGAAGATACTGGAACCACACAGTCACTGAAGAACAACTCTACACCAATCACTCCAAGCAGCAGTCATCATCACTCACTAACTCCTACCAATGACTTGTTTACAACAATTGGGCAAAGTTCACCTAGTCAATTGAGTAGCAATGGACCTGTGTTTAGTCCAAGTAAACGATTCTTTGATAAACAACAGCAACAACGAAACGAACAAGTACGACAGCAGCAACAGCTTCAACCGTCAATCAAGTCATTGTCTACTGACAATGATTATGTAATGGAACCACCATCAGTTTTCAGTCGAAGCAATTCAACCAATAGCAATAGCAATAGCAATGGTAATGGCAATGGCAACAACAACAATAGTAACAGCACAAGCAGCAACACCATCAATACTACCGATAGAATGAACAGTACCGACCGAGTAAAGCCACCATATGGACTATCGCGTATCCCAAGTTCCTCAAGTTCATTAAATCTCCATGCATATTTCACTGATGATTGTGATTCAATTGAGTCGCTACATTCGATTCATTCAACGCATTCATCTTCGTTGAAGTATAATTTGAAACGAGATAAGAATAATGCGCCAAGACGTTCAAAGTCAAGTTCAATAAAAAGTGAACCTGGCGTCGATGTTGACGATGATGATGGAGGAGAAGGAGAGGGGGAAGGGGATTCGACGTTTTATTTAGGTGATGATGACACTGGTGTTTTTGAAAAGTATAAGGATTTGAGTACGTATTTGGACAATCTTGAATGAAAAGGGACCTATAGGTGTTGTTTTCGATATTGATATGTACACATTTATGATGAAATTTTGACGAGTGTTTGAGATAATATTTGAATCTATCAAGCATAAAACAACAAAAAAAGTGGTTGTTCTCTAGATAGCTATACATATTATAAATACAATAGTAAAATATACAATGTCAATTTGTTTGTAATGCTTTGTTGTTTGTGTAGCAAACAACGGTAAATAGTGTGAAGGAAGTATACTCTTAGCAGCCACTACTTGTAAGCCATGCTCTGGCACTGATCACATAATCACAGCCAAAATGTCTTGTCATATAAGCGACAGAACTCCACAAACTACAACTCGGGGGGTATTTCATGCATCTGCACCGATGGAGCATAGTCCAAATATCGAAGCTGCTCTAGTGTATTTTGTAAAACGCTTTCCAAATACCTTTTAGTGTTTTTGTTTTCAATTTTCCCCGTCAACTCTGGATGAAGTCCCTCATCGCCAAACCACTGAGAGGTACCACCATAGTTTGGTATCTTTGTATTCAATGTCGTGTCGGTTAAAACTGATGTTTCGTAGCACCACAATCTTGAAACGTTCTTGGGCGTGTATCCACCACCTCCTACAACCACCATTGGTATTTCAAAACTCTTTAAAAAGTTTAAGCAAGAGCCGTGTCCTTTCAAAGACAAGTTGAATCTACCCAAACGGTCACCTCCTAATGAGTCAGCACCACACTGAGCTACAATGATTGAAGGTTGGAACTTGGGTATTATACCTTGCATGGTCAGCTTAAATAATGCCACATACGATTCATCATCAATCCCATCTCTTAAGGGCACATTGATTGTGAAATTCTTACCCTTTCCAATACCGGCTTCATCACCTGACCCAGTTCCGGGGAAAAACTCACCATCATACTTGTGGTAACTGACTGTCATTACTCTATCAGTGGTGTAGAACGCTTCTTGGACCCCATCCCCATGGTGCAAGTCTATATCCACGTACAATACTCTTGGGTATATTCGCAATAAATTAATTATGCACAAGACAATGTCATTTATATAACAGAATCCACTTGGTTCGAATTTCTTTGCATGATGTAGTCCTCCTGACCAATTTATAGCTATGTCAGCCATCCCAGCAATAATCTTTCTTGATGCATCTAAAGAAGCCCCAGCATAAATCGATGAGTAATCAAACATACCATCAAACACGGGACAATCATCTCCAATGTTAAATTTTGCCAAAGTTTTATCACTTAGTGTCTTTACTGTCTCTGGAGTTACCGATTGAAGGAAATTGATATAATCTTCAGAATGAAACTGCAACAACTCTTCCTTTGTCGCTCTTCTTGGCGTGTACAAGTCCATTTTCTCGTAAAGTTTGTATGTTGTTACCAAATGGTCGGTCAACATTAGTCGAAAAGGCTTCATTGGGTGTAGAGTCCCATAGTGGTAATTGGCTACTTCTGGGTTGTAGTGGTAAGACACCTTGGTCTTGGAGGCCCTGTTTGGGTGGTATAGTGGAGTGTGTTGTTTTGTCTGTTCATCAACAGTGAACGTCTCTGTTTCGCTAGTCGGCACTTCCATATGGAGCTGTTGTGGATGGTGGTGGCAGTCGTGGCGCTCGGGTGATTCTGTATGGACACTGTCTTTGTCTCTTGTTTTGATGTTTGGTAATGTTTGTTTCTCGCGAACGAAAAAGGCAAAGAAAAAAAGAAAATCCCAATCCCAACTTTGCCACTGACAAACCTTTGTTTCCCACCCCACCCATTCATTACTACTACCACAATGTCAGGATCAGCTGGATTTGATAGACACATTACTATTTTCTCCCCGGAGGGAAGGTTATACCAAGTTGAATACGCCTTCAAGGCCATCAATTCATCCAACATCACTTCAATTGGAGTCACGGGACAAGATTCAGCAGTTATCATATCGCAAAAGAAGATTCCTGACAAGTTATTAGATGCAAAGACTATATCTTATATTTTTAAAATCACTCCTAGCATAGGTATGGTTGCCACTGGATCAATAGCTGATGCCAGGGCACAAGCAATGAGAGCACGTAGCGAGGCTACTGAGTTCAGATACAAGTATGGTTACGAAATGCCAGTTGAAAGTTTAAGCAAAAGAATGGCCAATTTGTCTCAGTTGTATACTCAGAGAGCATATATGAGGCCATTGGGTGTAGCGTTGACTTTTGTTCAGGTTGATTTTGAAGATGAAGGCAGAGGACCACAGGTTTTCAAGTGTGATCCTGCTGGTTATTACACCAGCGTCAAGGCAGTAGCCACCGGTCCAAAACAACAAGAAGCAACAACTTATTTAGAGAAAAAGTTTAAAAAGACCGATGTCGTAAAGGGCGACTGGAAGGAAACTGTTGATTTTGCCATCACTGCATTAAGTTCAGTGTTGGGAACTGATTTCAGAAAGAATGATATCGAAATTGGAGTTGCTACCGAAGGTGAGTTTAGAATTTTGACACCAGATGAAATAGATGAGAGGCTCGTTGCCATAGCTGAACAAGATTGAGTGTTGCTATATATATATATATATACTGAAATCAATAAACTTTTATATTTTGAGAGGCACCCACATTTGTTTACCAAACGTATGGGATAAACATGTAAGGACAAGCTTCTAAATACCTATCCCAATCTTTACCATACTTCTTTTCACACTTTCTTTGGTCACGGTAACCTCTATGAACCAACACAATGAAGAAGAAAATAGGGAAGAACCAAGGGAATGGGGAATTAAATCCACACATTAATGCCCAAGTCAAAGTTTGGATGTAGTCAGCAGTGTAATGCATCTTTCTAGCGTAGACATACCAACCATCGGTCAATAATAATGATCCATTTTCACACTTGATATATTTTGGATTAGTAATGTCAGAATATGGCAAGTATGGGAATGTTTTACGTAAGTGAGTGTTTCCAGCCACTGTTCTTCTGAAACTATTCTTTTGACGATTACCCGTGTCAAAGAAGTAGTAGGCGACTGTGATCAAAACAAACAAGAAAACATTGTAAGCAATTGACCATTGATATTCTTGTGGGTCATGGTAGGCCAAGTACAATGTGCATTGACAATAAGTAAATGGCACACCAGCAATATTCCAAAACAACAACATGAAACCAAACTTTTCATAAGCCATATCCCAAGTAGGGACAATCAATTCTTCACCTTTAGCACAAGCATTAGCATAGAGCCAATGAGCGTAAAGTAAAAATGCAGCTTGTGGGGTGACATAACCATAATTATCGTATTGCTTGAAGCACAATCCTAAACTCAAAAAGAACAAGATAAACCAAGGAATTCTAACTTCGAAAAACATTTTCAAATCGAGGTATTTACCGATTCTTGGGTTCAATGGGGCACCCATAAACATATCATAGATATGGTTACCCGTCATTCTGTGGTAATCACCAGTGACAAAAATGCAAATCAAGTACAAGATGATTGATAACGAGATACCGTAAAATATAGCCACTGTCATTATTCTTCCAAAGTTATCCAACATATAATAGGCTGGTAATACACCAGTGAAGTGTAAAACCAACCATCCAGCAACAGTGGTATAAAATGACCAAATGGCATTGCAGAAATAAGGCAATTGCTTACCATTCAAATGCGTCAATGGCTGCCCTTTTGTCCAAACACCTGGCAAAGTCAAATAAAAGAGCCCTTGAATGACAATAAATGATGTGAAAAATAACCAAGTGCCAAAAGTTGGTAATCCATTCAATTTGAACAATTCCCACAATAACAACAAGAAATACGACCATGATTGATCTTGCTCTGGCCAAGGGAATTTGCCTTTGTAGAACTCCGCTCCAATCCACATATACCACATCAATAATGGGAATCCAATAATCATTCCCAATGCACCAATGGGACCACCAAACTCCCATTCAATTTGGTCTTTAGGAGTGTATCCTTTAGGGGTAGATTCTGATTCATTGGTTGAAACCAATGGGGTAGTTTCTTCTGCCATGTCTGGTAACTTTCGTTTGTCTATCCAGAGAAAGTTTGTTGTCAAAGTAAGGAATAGAAAGAAAAGGTAAGAGGAAAATTGGTCAATTTTTTCGTTTGGTGTGTGTTGTGTGTATGAAATCAAAACAAAAGCAAAACTAAAAACAATGTTACACAAACACGGGCTCCCCGTTCAGAAGCGGACAATCGCCAAAAGAGTAATAGTCTCATTCAGTCATACGACGAGCTGGGAGAGGAGTGAGAAGAAAAGTAAGAGAAAAAAAAAAATTCATCGGTACGAGGTACGACAAGGACCGACGCCAGTACGAACAGTCCACAAAATCACTAGAATCGATCTCTACAAATGGCACCATCGTCTTTACGAGATTGTCAATTTATCAAAATTTGAATCGTCTATGCGTATGGTATAAATGCCATGTCGGCTTGATCTTCATCATCACTCTCAACCGGCTCTATGTCACCATTGGCATCACCACCACCAACGTTTCTTTCCGCTCTCGACCCATATCTCAACTTCAACTTCTGAACCATCTCTAATGCAATTAACGCACCTCCATTGCCCAATTTAACCAATGCTTTAAAATACAATATCAATTTCTCAAAATCGTCATCGTTTAAAAATACTTTTAGACATTGACGAAATGAACTTTGGGCCATTACTGCCCTCTCGTCAAACAAATTTTTAGACACATAATAGTTGGCCAGTTCTAGGTAAATATCATTCTTATATGCATCTTTTGCGTCACGTTTTGTCTTTATGAAAAACAATGAATTTAATATTCGCATTTTCAACTCTTTAACAATGGGGTGGGTTTTGGGTAGTTTAAGAATACCCTCCGTTATGTACACTTTCAATCCGAGTGAATCTATATGCAACTGTTCGCTCCAGTCAAACCATGAGTAGCAAACAAATCTGCCATCAGACAATGTCTCTCTGGCATAGCACGACGCTGGGAAAGAGATACGATCCAATTTGTGATAATTTGGGTGCCCAATTGATTCAATAGGTATTTCAAACGTTGACTTATTAACCTTGGGCACAATAAAACTATCTCTTCCTTGAGCAATCAACGACATAACTTTGGCTACTCTAAATCCTGATACTTGAACATTATTATGTTCTCGCACCAAGTCCAAACATTTCGTCAATTCGTCAATGACCCGCACGACATTGATACTATACCCATTGAATAAATTAAATTGAACCAAGTTGGGATACTGTGCCGTTAATATATTAATCTTGAGTAACGCATCATGGTACTCGGCATTTTTATCCCGACTAAAGTACCCCGTTTGGAGCCAAATTCGACTCAATTCCGAATGGTCATGTTCTGAATCAGTTTCAATTATGTCAACAACCTGAGAAATGTTTTCCTTCAGGTAATGTAAGGTCCCGCCCAAGGGGTCATGCAATTCTGCCAAAGCTTCAATGGAGAAATACCAACTTTTGGCCAATGCTAACCCATCCGATATGTAGGCTCGACTTGATGATTTTGTAAGCTCAGTATATTTCAATAATAAATCCTTGACTCCACGTAGATGCGTCTTCCAAGAGAGCATTTTACTCGAATTTGAGTCTGCTTGTTGAAAATAAGACGTTGCTGTGAAGCAAGTAGTTAAAATCAAAATGGTTAGTAGCAACTTTTCAATGTCGTTAGCCATGGTGGTGGATTTTTCATTGGGTTTGGGAAAGGCATCACTGAGTAGTTTCAAGCAAACTGAGGTGTATTTCGAACGATTCTGCTCGTGCACCGGTTTTCTATTCTGAACAAATTGGAAAGTGGCTGAACTTGATAGTAATGCACAAAGCAAATATGAGCACCCTTGCAGGTATTTTAAAAGTATCTTTAGTACTGCATTTGAGCCTATACCATGAGCAAATGGGAATAAATGGTATCCCAATTCGGTTTCAGTTAGTTTATTTAGATATATTTCATGCGGTCCTGCCAAATCCAAATCTTGAAAAGTCGATTCAATTAACTCTATATTTGTCTTGTAACCCGAGTTGGTAAGTGGTTGGGATTCAGACTTGTGGGAAAGCTCGGGCATTGGGAACTCCGGTATAGACAGCAACTCCTCTGAGCTTTGTATGCTATGGGAGTAGTTGTTTTCACTACTTAGATTTAGTAGTTGGTCACCGCCATCAATACTAGTAAAAGGTTTGAATTGGTCCATACCAAACATTTCCAATGAATCATGAACTAGCAAATTTGCATCATCAAAGAGATTTCGTACATCGTTAGGGGCAATGCTTCCCCAGTTGTAGTCATTCAAAAAGTCAATGTCCGGCGATAGCACATCGGAAATCTTGTATTTTCTGCACTCGTGTGGAGATTCCTCTCGAGGATGTTGCTGCGGTTGTGATTGTGGCTGCAACGAGTTGGTAACCAAGTCATTATGATTAAAGTTGATGTCAATATCGTTGATGGAGTCAACTTCATGCAGGAGTGACTTTGATGACGGTATCGATGTCCTAATGTTACTATGATTAACTTGATAAAACTTGAGTGAAGATGGTCGATTATTTTGATGTAGTTCCTGTTGTTGTCGTACCAGATCAATCAGCTGGTTATTCCAACTATGTTGATGAATCCGACGTTGTCGTTCATTCTTTGGTGTATCTGTAAATCTTCCTGTTCCTTTGGAAATCCGATCCCGATTTCGATCCAATTCAAAACTAGAGTTACTGCCACCAACAATTACAATCTTGGGATCCTCAAATTGAAACTTCTGCGGTGAAGAAGACGATGGAAATGGCTGTTGATAAACACAAGTCTTGTGCAATCTAGTACAGCTGTAACAATATGGTTTAGCCTCGTCACACTTGATCTTCCGTCGTTTGCATTCTTTACATCCACCTCTACTGTATTTACGTTTCTTTATTACTTTCTTGCCAGTTGGCAGATTTGTTGACTCCATCATAGTGGCATCAAAACAGTGTATATGTGTATATCAAGTGGAAGCAGTGGATTTCCCTCGTGATTCTTGATTTTTTGGGGTCTGGGTATATTAGGGTTAAGAGATTATGGTCTGGTCTAGTAGGGCTCTTTAGTTTTTTCAATGTAAACTAATGTCAAAAATATTTAATGTCGTAGTAAACTATTTGTTGACACACACCCACACATTGGATAATTCGACTTTTTTTGACAGGTAAGTTCCATAACAACGACGACGATTAAGAAAATTAGTGGGTATGTATGACTGAGTTATATCTGTTAGAGGTTAATTGGGTTGATATATGAAATTCTTGTCATTTTGAGAGGAAAATGGCACATGCTGAAAAGCAACTGCAATCAATGTGGTATCTGATCATAATCCCCAGCTCATTTGTTCTTGAACTTTATTCCATCCTACAACACCAAGGCTTCATCGTTGGGGGAGGCGGGGGGTCTGGCATGCAGCCTTCTACTCTCTCACCATTCTCTCTCAACAATAACACAACAAATGTCCACGTGAGCATGCTTGGTGGACAAAGTAAACACTTTCTCTTCTATTTCTCTACCATCATCACCCAAGCAAAGAAGTAGGATCCCACACAAAAGCTTGCCATGCCAATACTCTACTACAATTCTCTCTTTCTAAATATTATTCTATTAATAAAACGTATAAAACTAAAAAAGATATAAAAAAAAAGTTGATAAAACTAAAATAAATATACCTATAATACTTTGTAAAAAATGTAAAACGTAAAATGTATAAAAAAGCATTGGGGAATGAATGTTAGATCGTATTCGTTGGGGAAAACAAAAATACAATGTAAACGGGGGGGGGGGGAGTAAGTTGATCCGTGGAGTTAGTTAGTTAGTCAATGAATGAATGTTAAAAGAACCAATGTGAATATTAACTTAATAAATCCAATCAGCATCATCGGGCAACATCATTGAGTATATTAGATATCATCATCATTAAGCAAATTAACACATGATATATGGTGTGTATGTGACTACATTCGAAATTGAACAAATAAAATCGATGAAATGGGGATAAGGTCTTCTCCATAAAAAAGCTGGAATGCTTATTTTTTTGGTATAATGAAATTGGTGGCCAACATTTGGGGAAGTGTCAACCTCCTTCTTCTTCTTTATTCTATTAATAATTATGATGATTCTCTTCAAATAAAAAAAAAGGCAAGACCTGTTGTTGGGTGATTGGTTGGAAT
This sequence comes from Lodderomyces margitis, assembly GCF_024628925.1. Lineage (NCBI taxonomy): Eukaryota > Fungi > Ascomycota > Pichiomycetes > Serinales > Debaryomycetaceae > Lodderomyces > Lodderomyces margitis. Next base: position 265,691 of record NW_026261820.1, read on the forward strand.
AGATATGTGTGTTTGTGGTGGTGGTGGTGAACATTGGTAAACCATACGGAAACAAAACATTAGCAAGAAATCAATGTATCAAAGAAAGCGTCAACAAAATTCAACAATCAAAAGGGTAGATAAATAACGACCAGTGTTGGGGAGTACCAGCGATAATAATAACAAAGCTTTCTAGACCTGTTGGGGAAAACAAAATCAAATTAAGCAAAGACCCTTTTGTTTTTTAACAAATGACACCTTCTCTCATCGGCATTAACCTTCACCAAATAGTTTCCCACGGTTTATGGTCAGGAGTGACATTAAAAAAACAAATAACAAAATGGAAACAAAAAAGAAAGATAACTCTGTAAAAAAAGACTATGCAAATATTAAACAATCAAAAAACTCTTAAGCAAAACAAGCTTAAGTTGATTTTTCGTGTTGAGTAGAAACTCTTTGCATAGAAACGAGGAAATCTTCCAATGATCTGTGATCCTTTTGTGGTTTTCTTGGTCTACCGTTACAAAGGTTGTCAAATGATTCGGAAGCAGACATAATGTAGTAAGCACCACCCATGACACAGAAGACACCAAATGACCAAACCCAGATTCTGACAACGGTAACAATGTCAGTCCAGTTTTGTGACCACCATCCAAACAAGGTAAACATAGTGGCAATGACATCAACAATCAAGACAGCACCAGACAATTGCCATGATGGAATAGATGACCAGAATGGACCTTGAGCTCTGGTGATGAAAATCAACCAGTTTTCAGTCAAGGAGATTTGCAAAAACAAAATACCATCGATACCACCGAAGTTTTGGACAATACCACCCTTTGGCAAGAACATAGTAGTCAAGGTAATCCAAGTACCGATGGCCAAAATGATACCCAAAACGATAGACATACCCCACAATCTTGGAGTGTTCCACTTAACTGGCTTTGGATCATATGGAGCGTTATCATAAGCAATAGCCAAAGTAGCAACATCTGCGAAAATAGCAATAAAGACAACCAAATCGATGTTCAAGGAGTGGTTCAAGATAGCAATCCACAAACCAAGGAACAATTCCAAATGCAATGACAAAGCGATACGGTAAACAACATATGAGTACATACGGTGGAAAATTTGTCTTGAAGTCTTCAAAGCATCAATAATGGCAGACAAACCTGGAGCCAAGAAAACAATATCGGCAGCAGAACGGGCGGCATCGGTGGCACCTTCGACAGCAATACCAGTATCAGCCTTCTTCAATGATGGAGCATCGTTAACACCATCACCAGTCATGGCAACCAAGTAACCTCTAGATTGCAAGATTTCAACGGCGTTATACTTGTGTTGTGGGAAAACCTCAGCAAAACCATCGGCGTTTTCAACAAAGTCGGCAATTTCAGAACCAGCCATATCACCACCTCCAGACAAACCTAATCTGTCGGCATCGTAAATGTTGGTACCAAGACCCAATTGACGACAAGTTTCCTTAGCAATACCAACGGCATCACCAGTCAACATCTTAACTCTCAAACCCAATCTTCTAGCTTCGTTAACAGTGGCAGCAGTATCGTCTCTTGGAGGATCCATACATGGCATAATACCCAAGATTTCCCAGTGGCCTTCACCTCTCTTTCTGGCAACACCAAGAGATCTGAAACCTCTTGAAGCAAATTCGGCAACAGTGTTTTGATAGTTTTCATGGACATCTTCTGGGATTGGGTGGTCATCTTCAACAGTCTTCAAGACGAATAATGGAGCGCCTTTAACACAAATAATACGTTCACCTTCTGGTGATTCAACAATGGCAGTAACCTTCTTGGAGACAGGGTCGAATGGTTGGAATTCAATAACCTTGTATTTTGGCAAAGCAGCTTTAGCTCTTGGGTAGTTGATCAAAGATTTCAAGAAAGCCTTATCGATAGCATCCAAACCCTTCTTCTTTCTAGAAGCAGCCAAACAAGCAGTCAACATCAAGTCATCTGGTTCAACACCTTCAACAGTGTATGGTTCGTGCAAGGACAACTTGTTCTTGGTCAAGGTACCGGTCTTGTCAGAACACAAGATTTCAACACCAGCCAATGATTCAATAGCAGACAATTTTTGGACAATAGCTTGCTTCTTAGCCAAGTAAGCAGCACCGACAGCCATGGTGGTGGTAACGACAGCTGGCAAACCAACTGGAACACCAATAATGGTGATGGCCAAAGTGTATCTCAAGATTGGGACAATTCTAACAGTTCTGTAGAAACAAGCAACCCAGACAACCAAAAGGGTAACAATAACGAAAACCAACAAGGTAGTACCAATACCGTTCAAGACTTCGGTGAAATGACCTGAACCACCAGAAGCTTTGTTAACCAAAGAAGCGGCTCTACCAACAAAAGTGGAGTCACCAGTAGCAGTAACAAGCATAAAAGCTTCACCAGTCTTGACAGTAGATGATGAGTAACAGTTGTCACCGTGTCTCTTGTCAACAGCCAAAGATTCACCGGTAATAGCAGATTGATCAACTTGTAACAAGCAATCTTCAGAAACAATTCTACCATCACATGGAATAACAACACCATCTTCCAATTGCAAGATATCACCAGGAACAACTTCATTGGCTGGGACTTCAGACAATTGACCATTTCTAACAACCAAAGCAGTGTTGGCCAAAGATTTTTTCAATTCTTCGACAATAGAACCGGCTTGGTATTCTTGGATGAAACCAACAAAAGCATTCAACAACAAAAGGGCACAGATAACACCGAAATCGACCCAATCTTCCAAACCAGCAGCCAAAACAGCAGCGGCTTCCATAACGAATTGAATTGGACCAACGAAAAACATGACGAATTTCAAAACCATGTTCTCATTTTCTTCAGCCAATTGATTCAAACCGTATCTCTTTCTTCTCTTGTGGACTTCATCGTCAGTCAAACCAGATCTAGGATCAGTTTGCAACAATTCTTCAGGAACGGCTTTGAAAGAAGCTCCATCATCCTCTTCTTCTTCCTCATCGTCATCACCACCTAATCCGTGATGCGATTGCAATTCGTCAACCAATTGATCAATATCAGCATCATCATCATCTGATGCGTTGGCTTTGTCAACTTTTTCATTAGTTGGTTCAGTAGCACTCATTTTTGTTTGCTTAAAAAAAAAGACTAACTAACTGGGTGAAAATTTAAAAACAAAATGAGTGAAATAGAATAACTAAGGAAAGAAAAAGGGAAAAGAAAAAGAGAAGGAGAAATATTTTAAAATTTGAAATTTGGGAAAACTTTAGTCCTTTTTAATGAATAACAGAAGACCAATAAAAAGAAATTAGAGAGAGATTTCGTTTGTTGAAGAAAAATTGAGAGATTTTTTGTTTTTGTTTAGGTTGTTGTTGTTTATGTTAAGACGAAGAGATAGATTTTTTTGTGTACGTAAGTGGCTATTTTGAGCGCTTAATAATAACAATATGAAAAAATAAAACAATATCAAGCAGAATAAAATATGAAAAAAGAAACGAACTTCATTACACTAAAAAGGGCTTGCTAACCAAAAATGGTATATAAAAACACAATAGGAATAGTCGGGTATTAACTGCGTAGAGTATTTTTGCGTCATGTATGGTATGCACCTTGAGTTAAACTCATACATAAAAGTAAGAAAGTAATTCACTCATCGGCCGAATAATATTGTTACAGTGTCTAATAATTACACAAAGATAGTGTTTTTACATATAGACAAACACATGGGATGTAACAGAATTGGACGATTAATAAACAAATGAGGTTTTATTGGATAGAAATAACAACAACATTCCCCCAAATAAAGGCTGGCACACGAGAGCTATAGAGTAGATACTTTTGAGAAGCTGGGAGTTCTTCTAGACTCAATTAGTTCAATTTTCCCCTCAAATGGCCATAGTTGCTATTGCATAATATGTATGGGATGGAAAACTAAAATGTGCTTTTCTTATAGGCGGCTAAACTCCTCCCGAATTAGACTGTTGTTTCTTTTTTTCTGGCTTTTGTTTATACTTTGTCTTAATCTAGAAACAAAGAAGTAAGTTACATTTTGTTTTGATTTCCTGCCAAATAAGTAAGTAAAGAGAGAGAAAGGCTATTTTGTGCAGCAATAACAGTAGTACTAGCCTTTATTAATGTTTTGGTATTTTCTTATTGCAAGAAAATTTAAACAATAAATAATAAAATAAAAAAATAAAAGCCTTTTAGCCGCTGTACCCAAAAAATAAGAACAAAAAAATGTAACCTAGAAAAGTGAAGTATGAGAGAGAATGAGATAGAATCGTCATATTAAAAGAAGGGGAGACAGAGAGAGATAACGGTGTGGTCTTTATAAAAAAAAAAAGAAGATAGAAAGAAAGAGCAACATTAAATATAATTTATGAGATGATCGTCAATATTTTCTTCCTTTTACTCCGCATTTTCTTTTCCCCTTTCTATAGATCTCTCTATACATCTCTATACCAATCTCTTAACACATGTTTAATTTCAAGATATATCGATATCTGAAGATTCTAATTGGCTCAATTTCAAACAACTCTGGTTCCATTGAATACAATAGAGAAGATGTGTGTGTACCTGTGCACAAAATTAAAATTCCCTCAATTTATATAGCACAAAATTGCCAAGTTCATGTAAATATGTACACGACCTTTTTGCTCTGTAATAACCGAAAAACTTTTCTTCCTGGTTAAGTCCATATTTGTATACTGCCTTAAACACCGAGAGTAGTTTCATAAGGCAAATAACATAATCCTTGGATAATCAGAGGAGAGGAATTTAAGCTCTAGTAACAAAGACAGTACATTATTCCGGTTATATCTCCGATCGGCAAAACTGTGTGAGGAAGGAGCTTTTTCTATTTTGTAGAACTTTGAGGGCTGCCCTAGCTCCAAGCACTACGACTTGCACTACTGACTGCACTACCACCAGCATAAGGCCTTACCTGGGTTTTACAAAATACACAAAGTGCCCTTTTTCACCGATTTCAATTGGTCTTTACATATAACCCCCCTCATAGATCTTTTTTAATGAGCCACAGTTTGTGACATAAGAAAGCCATACACATTGCGTATAACAGAATATCTTCCTCTTCTGTAATAGTATTTTGTTCTGTATTACGTCTTCGCAAACTGCAGTGCCTGTAGATGGTGGTATTATCTTGCATTTACATCACACGAGCCCTAACTTCTTTCTTTCTTTAGCATAATAATAATATTTTTTACATAACCAGCTATGGCGGGAGTTTTACTTGTTCAAAACTTTTGTACCCTTTTCTATCCCTCACCGTCCGTTATTATTTTTTAGTTTATTTTGTATTTTTATATTCCTAATCGTCAAATTGCAGTTGATGGTTTATATCCGATAAAAAAGGGCTAAAAGTTTATATAGTAACGGCAAATACGAAAAATTGTGTTTACATAGTAATCAAATCGAAACTCGATCCGAACAATGATCCGAATGCTACCGTGAGAACGTTTCAATTACTCTCTGTCACCACACAATTGACAACACGTACTCTCTTTCGGAACCAAGTGCTCCCTGTAGCCACCAAAAGGATGAGGCGAATGTTAGCGTTTGTAAAGATAACTGTACCAAAGGAATGGCTGGTGTGTGTGTGTGTGTGTGTGTGTGTGTGCATTGTAGTTTTCTCTTTGGATTAGGGTTATAACCAGCTCTCTTTGTTTTGTGTGAACGCTACCATTTTGTTGTTTCTTTTTTCACGTAGCTATTGTGTAGCCGTTTTTAAAAGCGATTGCCTTACTTTGTCACCTGTCTCTATCTCCTCTTTGCCTCTTTGTCTTGTTGTCTTTCGGTCGTCTTTGAGTACTGCAAATTCAAGCGGCTAAAGAAGGAATGAAAAAAAATTGTAAAGAGGTACACACACCAAGACAAAGACAAAACTGAAAACGTTTATTTTCTTACATTCACATCCACTGTTTCTCCCTTTCAAAATTGATTAAAGGGTTGGACCCATTTTTAGAAGTCTTGTGAGAATTGTGAGAAAGAGAGAGAATTGTGTATGTAATACATTGGCAATAGTTGACGTAATTGGGTTTCTTGTGTAAAATTTCGTTCACTATTTTTAGTTTGTTGGTCTTTTTTTTTTCTTGGATATTTCTTCGTAAAGTTTATGAGGGAAGTAGGAAGTAGGAAGTGGGGAGTGGGGAAGATTATAGGAGTCGACGAAGAGGATAGAAGAGTCAGAAGAGGGGAGAGATAACTTATTCATTGGCAAGGCAATTAGGTTTTCAGTTACAATGTGTGTTCATTTTTAAAATTCATACCAACGCCGTATAAAACTGTTGCAACACAATTTTGCATTAATATTTGACTGAAACTGAAAACACTGAAATCATACTAAATTTTGAAACAAATATGAAGTTGGCTATATTCAAAAGATTCCCTTCGACATGTATGTTACATAACTCAACAACCCAATTCTTCTTTGGTCCTCTGCCTCCTCGTCATCCTCATTACGTTGTATGTCGCCTTTCTGGCTCGTCTTTCAGTACCTTACATTCTTTTCTTTCTTTCTAACTTCTACTTTTGTGGTTCTAAACATCTACCTAATAACAAAACTAAAAATAAAAAAAATGAAAAGCTCCGGGCTCACAACGGCCGCTTCTCCAAAATCATCTCAAACCCCTCTTTCTTTGGCTCTGTCTCCAACATTCTTGTTTTGATTCGTCTTCTTTCTTCACTACTGTTCAATTTTTGTGCCCCTCTCAGTAAACTTTGTGTAGATTTATACAACCAAAAACGGTACATGTTGCTTTGTGTAATTACTGCAGCTTTTTTGACCTCTAACGCACGACTATACTCTGTTTAATTTCTTTTTTGGAACTTTTTTTCTCTTCGGTTATAAAACGGATATTAAAAAACAAAAACAAAGTAGTGTACCTCTAGCTTGTTTTTATTTTGTCTCCGGCCATCGGTTATTACATTTTTGTTTAAGCTCTGGAGTTTAAACCCGGTAGACTTCCACGGATTTAATATACTTCTCTCCCAATGCAAAGCAAAAGGGTTTTGTACTAGCCACAAGCGAAGTTATTTCCGAAGTAAATAGAATGCAGAGCAAGAGAGCCCTTTTTGCAACACACCAGAAGAAGCGTCTATCTCCCATCTGTTTTCATCTCGGCTACTTTTTGTGCTCGGATGAAACAATCTCACTCCGGTAGATGAAGCAAGACGCAAGAGAGAGTTCTACCTATATATTACTTCATTGAAGGGATCCAGCTAAACCCATTCTTTGTACTTCTCTCTCCCACCAGAATGGCAGAAATTGATTACTGTGTAAAACTCTAATGCATTATCTTCTATACCCTTCTAATCATCTCAATCTTGATTCCTAATTCGTTTATTTTCCCTCAGCGCTCTCCATTTCCACTTCAATGGCCTAACCTCTTTCAAAATCAAATAAATAACCGCACCAACAAATCTAAATGCCGCCATTCCAGCAACAATCCACAAGATGATGGTCAAAAATACCTCCGAATTACCTGATATAGAACCATCGGAGTTTGTAGAGGACCGATTGGTAAGCAACCCTATTCCGGCAGCGTCAAGCACAATAGCCACCAATATGGCATTGGTGAGCATCCACACCAATACGGCAATTGTACGGACAAAAGCATAGTATGAATCATCCTTAATCAGTCTTGCGCTGACAATATCGACTTCTTCGGGTGGCATGCTCCGAAGTTGCTCGACTTTGTCCAAATACGTATCTTCGAGCCCTTCATTAGTATCCGGAGCAATTAATAAAATGTCATTCTTGTCTTCACCCATTGATTTGGCCGATCCCAAATCTTTGGCTCGCTCGACTCCCTTTGTACCCCATGACACATCATGAATATTACAGAATGAATAAATATTGAGCACGTTGACATACGTTGGTGATAGCAACACATACTGAGCAAATGACGTAAACATAAAACTTGGTTCTCCATACATGAATGCCCCGACAAAGTACAACGTGTATGTCGAAACCACCGAAACCACCAAATCTCTAAACTTGGTATTGGTAAACACCATCGACGCCGTAAAGTCGTCTTTATGGTCCTTGATGATTGCCTGGGCGGTATGTACAGCTAGGAAAATAGCAGCAAATATCAAATACGCCATCATGATAGCAAAAAGATAGGCAATCACTTGGTAAAATTTCCTAGTACCTCGAGGCGTGTTTCCAAACGCTAAAACAAATGTGCAAACAACTGAACCAGCATATATCCATAGAAAAATTATCGCCAAATACTTTCCTGTTTCGAAATGCATATCATCTGCCCCCAAATTGGCAGTCAAGATCCTGAATACGAGAAAGAATGATGCCAATGAGAACCACGAAACTAAAATCGTAACCAATTGATAATAAAATTCCAACTGCATAAACAATTTACGAAGAAGCGAATGGTTTGACCGCCAAAGCTTGGTCCAATGGAAAACGGCATATGCTGCAGCAAACAATGACCCATTCAACCATCGACGTCTTTGCAAAACAAACTCATCGATACTCTCAGGAACATCCGTTTCGGCTTTGGCCTCCTTGACATACCGCAACATATACTTGTGATTCTTTTTGGCAACCAATTCAAAACACAAAATTCTATCCTCGGCCAAGTACATATTTGATGTAAAGATACCGGCTTCTTGGAAATTCCGCTCCTTAATCTCTTTTTCATCGTCGTCGGGGTCATTTACTTGACTACTCAAATCCAAATACTCGCCTTTAAAATACTTTTCCAACGGACCTTTACCATTGACGTTCAAAAGCGCCTCGTATCGATAAGCACTAAAAGCTCCTGGCAACACCGATATAAACCCAAACACACTCTCCATCGGTTTATCCAAGATGTTGGATATCTTGTACTCAAAGTTTTGAGCAGCAACTAACGGATTTGCCAATAAACGTTTGCCTGTTCCCAATGATGCTCTCATCTCACCACAAGCACCAGCAACATTAGGGTCTTTAAATGCTCGCCAAAGATAAAAGAACGCGTCTTTTGACGGTTTAGTACCACAATCCAAAAGCATCACCACTTTGGGATTCAATATAGGTGCAAACGCTTGGAAACACCAACGATGGGAGTTAATCTTTCGACTGTTTTTCTCCTTTAAGCAAAACAAGAACTGCACCGGCATCGAATTGGGGGTAAGATGTACATGATCGTTGATGGTGTCAATCCCAACAGTGGAGGTGTATTCATAAATGTGCGCCTTCACCGGCTTGTCGTTGATTTTGGATTTGGCATATCCATCTTGAAACAACCCGAGTGCCGATAAAAGAACCTGGGTTCTTTTGTTTAAATGAATTCGCCCATCACTAACAATACAAATGACAACTTTTTTCCATGAATCTTCACCCCAAGTTGAGTCGGATCTCTTTCTCAAATCTTCTATATTGTCAAAGATCCCCTTCAATGTCCTTGCTAATAGTATTTCATCCTCATTGTACATGGTGATACAAACCATTATTTCTGTTTCTCGGCGAGGCTCATAAAGTGCTTGGCGCAAGTTGTATTGGAATTTGGTATAATTGGATGGTCCACAAGTAGCAGCAGTATACCTCATAAAGGACATTTCTCTACCAATATCGCCAACTTTTTTACAATAGGTGCTGAGCAAAGCTTTTGGCGCTGGAGCGTCAATAATGTAGTTACCATTGATTAGCTTGGCCTTCTTGATTGTCTTTGTATACTTCAAGTTGAACCCCTTTTCATCGTCGTCAAATGTAATTGTTGATCCTCGACTTTTGGTCCTTTTAATAGAATTGCCACCCCTGCCTCTATTTATCGTGGTGTTTCTGCGTAAAATATCATCATCGTCTCCCGAAAACAAACTATCTTCATCGCCATATATATCGAAATCCTCGTCGTCTTCATACTCTGCGTCTACAAGTGGGTTTATGAGGTAATCTTCACCAGTTGAGAATGCAGGGTTGTTCATATTGTAAACCAAGGGCTCGTGACCTGTACCGTAATCTTCATAGTTTTCATAAAATGGATTATCCAAACCAGGGTTATATGCAAGAGGGGGATATTTCAAGTCATTGTTGAAAGATACCGTTTTTTCCCGTTTTGGTGCATCATAGTCAAACATGTCATCATCCTCGTCAACATCATCACCATCATCGTACTTATTATGGTAGCTGTCACCAACAACTGTGCCAAATGAGGAGTTGGTTGGGTATCTATAACTTTCCTGTATGTGTCTGTTGAATTGGCCTCGACCCGAGTGAGCCAGAGACAGACTTGCTTCACTCTGGGAAGGTACTCTATCAGTCGGCAATTGGTAGTGGTATCCTTGGCTGTTGTTTTCCTCCAAATCTGATGTGGCTGGGTGTACAGTATCTATATCGTCGAATAAGTCATCATCTGACACGTACTGGAATGAGTTATGTGGCATTATAGGAAAGCCTCTGATCTTGTGGGAAAAGTTATAGGGATTGGGGCTTTAAATATACCGAGATAGAATTGGGTAGGGCTTATTGTGAGATGTGTCCCGTGGTGAACCAAAAAAAACAAAGGAGAAAAGAAAGTGATGGCTTTTCTGTAAATATATTCTACTCCAGTGTGGTCCTTCCTGTGATCTATGTTTGTCGTAGAGCTAAATGATTTTTAAATTTGAGGTACCAATACGGAAAAAGACCCCCTGTGTGGGTTATAATAAATTTTCAGTTTGTCCAAAGTTGAAATGTCATCTTTTAATTGTTTGCTACAGTCTCTCTCTTCTGGGCATAGCCTAATTGAGTAATATAAGTGTGTGTGCCTTGGTGTGTGTTTGTTTATCCCTTTCTATTTTTGAAATCTATTTGTTTATCAATTGTCTCCTTTGGGAAAATTAAACATTGTGCAACAAAAATACACATTATCTGTATACTATTGCCATATTATTATATACAAAACCCCCATCTCAAAAATCGAACGTCGTTTCATAAGGAGAAGAAGCAACGTCTTGAATTCTGGGGATAAGAGGTTAACTAATCAATCACATTACATCTAATTTATTACCTTGTTAGTTTATATACACTAAATGTTTATGATCTCAGTACAACACTAACTACTCATACAAACATGTCTTTAACCGAAAAACTTTGCATACTTTGACTTTTCCTTCCGCTTTTTAGCTTCCAATGCAGATTCTGCTTCTTGCATTTTTTTCAGTACGAGTTCATCGCTCGGAAGAATCTTATGCGCTGTTTTCAAATCAACGAGCGACGATTCCAACTTGTTCAACTCGAAATAAGCCAGGCCCCTTCTGAAATGCGCTTTTGCTCTTTCCTGTTCCACGGCATCATCCAAATCCAAGAGAAAAGTACAATACTTGATTGAGTCGTTATATTGCTTCAATTGTAAAGTAACTAAACTCAAATTCAAATAAATCTTCTTCTTCACTTCTTTGAACTTTTGAAAATACTCGGGGTTTTGATCCTGATCAGGGTCAAACTCAACAATATAACGCAAACACTTTCTCCATTTCATATACGCCTGATTTTTGTCACCTCTTTTAAACAAAATGGTTCCACTTTCTTTAATTCGTTCTATAGCAGTAAAAGCAGATTCGACTGAGTCCTCTTCAATCGTCTGGTCGTCATCTGGGTATTCTTCATATATATCTCCTCCTACTTGATCATAACTGGCGTTGAAAATTGGAATATTCATAGACTCATCCCATTCTCCACAGGAATCAATAACCACAGCAACAGTGGGTTCATACTGTGAATTTGTACTCACTCTCTCAATTTCTCTAACAACAGATTTACCATGTATCACATGGCCAAATACCGTATACTTTTTCGCTAAATGGGGTTGTGGGTACGTCGTAATGAAGAATTGGTCACCTGCGAGATCCAGATCAGTATTAGCCCAGCAAAGACTAAATGTGGGACAACTTTCACACAAGTTCTCCTCGTAGAGGGCCTTTGCATTTTCATCACTGTTTCCCAGTGCACCACTATTTGTAGTTCTTGCTTGGATGGTAAAATTTTTAATCACCTTGTCAAAGTTGGCTCCCTTGTAAGAGTGCAATGTTCTGTCTATAGTCTCACCACGACATAGTTGGAGAAATCGAGAGGTGGATTTTGGTGCTTGTTGATCACACAACTCAAGTACAATACGCCCGATTGGCTTTGAATCAATGCTGATGTCAAGGTATGCTTTTGGTTGAACCGATTCTATCTTCATGAAAGCAATTGGGGTGGGTAATGGAGAGAGTGAGAGGAGATGAGGACAAAATCGATTGCAAATAAAAAAAATCGAGCAAAGAATTAAACCTCATGAACATTGGAATTTCAACAATGCTATCCAACAGAGTGAAGTCATCATTGCAAAAAGTATCAACTGGTTTAGTACTAATCCGGTACGCCAGTACCAGTTACAATTCACTTCTTCACAATTCAGTTGAAAGCGTCAACCAAACATTGGAAAAAAGTGATCGATCATCATACATATTGGCTCAGTACATCCCCGAACCGGCACGAAATACTTTTCTAGCCATCAGAGCTTTCAACCTCGAAATTAGCAAGATCAACGAAGGTGGGAAAAATGTCCAATCTCGAGCATCCATGGCATCAAAGCAAATGACGCAAACGTTGGGGGTATCGACTGCTGATTTAAAGTTTAAATTCTGGAGTGATTTGCTTCTACGAGTGTTTACCGATGATCCAAACAGTCTGCAGGGTTTGGGAGAACCAATAGCAATTTTACTAAGAGACGGATTAAGGAATAATTTGAATATAGATTTGTCCTATTTGCAAAAGTTTTTACAAACCAAACGTTCATTTATAAAGAGTAATGCTTCGTTTGGCACCACTAATGAAATTTGCAGTTATGGTGAGGGGACTTATTCCCAACTCAATTACCTAACACAACAAGTATTGTTATCGCCACCAATTTCTCCATCATCGACTCAGTTGTTGCAATATTCACCTGCTTTGCAATCAACAATTACCGATATCGCAGCTCATATTGGACAAGCCACAGCCATAGCTGCAATGATCACCGGATTGAGATACTACGCCTCAACAAGAAACCAAGTGCCTCTTCCAATTGACTTGATGAACAATCATGATTTATCACAAGAATCCGTCTTGAGGTTATTTCAGGGGCATATATCCGATACAAAGGATGAACAAGGCCTAAAGAACAAACTAAACCTGGTTATTTATGAAACAGCAGTTGTGGCAAACGACCATATGTTGACAGCAAATAAAAAGCTAAATGATTTCAAGAAAGAAGTTGTTAAAGTTATAGACATGCATTCTGACGACCAAAAGTTCCAGGTTTATGCCAAAAAATGGAGAGGCAAAGTACCAGACGTCATATTCACTCCTTTGATGGTGGGAATCCCAACAAGTTTGTACTTGAGGAAATTGGAAAAGCATGATTTTGATATATTGAACACCAACTTACAACAACCAGAGTGGAGACTTGCTTGGACATCATTCAAAGACTATTACTTGCGGAAGATTTAACATTGTGTATATATTCGTTTTAGCTTGAGCTTTTTACATTGCCTTCGCTGGCCTCCTGATTAGATTTTTTGCTCAATATTTTGATTGGTTTGAAGTCATTAGGTGTAGGTGTTTGTTTCTTGTCCTTTTTACTACTGTCATTCTCCTTCTTTTCTCCTCCTTTCTTTCGATTACGTTGTCTCAGACGAGAATTGGAGCCACCGGGTGTATTTTTCTTGGTCTCGGATGCTCCAGCAGCGGGTGCCGCGTGCTCGTTTTTACTAATGTCTTTGTCACTCCTCTCGTCGCTTGTAGTTTTATTCGCCATCTCTGGAGCCTGGAGTTTCTTCTTCTTCTTTTTCTTTGCCTTTTTATTCTCCTTATCCTTTTCATTTCCTGGGCTTTTATCGTCGCCTTTAGCAACTTTCCCTTCTTCCCTTTCCTTTCCATTCTGTTTTGTCTTTTTCTTTAACTTCTTTTGCTTATCCTTTTCACCTTCCTTAATTTTCACTGGGCCCTTATCTTTTTTGTCCTTCTTGTGCTTTTTGCCCTTTGAAACCAGTACTGATTGATCCTTTTTAGGTCCCTCCTTCTGCTTCTTGTTCAACGATTTATGTATCTTTTTTAAATTAAATTCGTTCAAACCTTTGTCCAAGTATAGAAGAAACTTTTTATAAATTTCGTCATCCTCCAAGAGATTAAATGTCTTGTCATTTTGGGATCCACGTTTCAGGTCACTAAAGCTTTCAGAGCTTATCATTTTCTGAAAGACTGACTTTTCCACAATTGGAATGATGGAGTCCTTTTCATCTTGGAAAGGTTTGTTTTTCACAAACGAACAGAATTCTAACGAGTCGTTGGAATTCTTAAAGCTAACATATGCCCTGCTATAAACGGGTAGCTCAAATGGTGTCAGTGGATATGAACCTGGGACAAAATAATGTTGGTCTATTTTCGTAGCGTGATGGGGATAAATATTTGCCAACTGATTTAAAAATTCATCTTCTTTTAGGGCTGGAGGTAGTAACCTGATCAGAAGTTTAGCATTCTGTTCCGGCCCACTTTTCGAAACTCGTTTAGTAGAAGCATTAGCAGTGGTACTGGGAGTAATACTCTCGGAATTAGCTTTTACTGGGTTATTACGCTTTATTGCCGTAGCTGGCCTAGCTATTTCTGAGTTCCTCCCGGGGGCTATAGACGCCATTATTTAGCAAGTTTTGGTGTAGGTTGTCACAGTGTATCTAGTTCAAACAGTTTCCATCCATCGATCTTCTGCCACAGAGGTAAATGAAGGAATATCACTATTACACTATTAGCTGAATACTGCAAAATTGTTTAGTTTAGGATGGAGAGAGAAAAAAAAAAAAAAGAGAGAGAGAAATTTCTCTTTCCTGGAAGGATTGCAAAACTCACAACTACAACAGTATGTTCCCTTCGACAAATTATTCAGAAGAATTGAGAGAAAAAGGTAAACCAGCCAATTCTTTAAAAGATCATGAGAATAAATAAACCCCCTCTTCATATTCTCTTACTTAAGAACAATTAATGTCTTGAGTTTTCCAGTGACGCGACATANAGGTAAATGAAGGAATATCACTATTACACTATTAGCTGAATACTGCAAAATTGTTTAGTTTAGGATGGAGAGAGAAAAAAAAAAAAAAAAAGAGAGAGAGAGAGATTTCTCTTTCCTGGAAGGATTGCAAAACTCACAACTACAACAGTATGTTCCCTTCGACAAATTATTCAGAAGAATTGAGAGAAAAAGGTAAACCAGCCAGTTCTTTAAAAGATCATGAGAATAAATAAACCACCTCTTCATATTCTCTTACTTAAGAACAATTAATGTCTTGAGTTTTCCAGTGACGCGACAAAGAAATAAAAACTGTCGTGTCTCTGTTTTTTTTTTTATATTTTTATTTTTTTTTTTTGGCTCAAGGTTTTTGGAAAAACCAATCTTTTATTTTCTTCAACCAACCAACAAAATATCACAGATCAATTAAGACTTGGGTAACATTTTTATCAACTTTTGTACCTTTGTCAACCGATAGATATCACACTTGCATCAATATAGAAGCTGGAGCTTAGAAAAATGGAGTTGGATCATAGTGGTATTTCAAATGGAAATGGGATTTCCAAATGGAAGGACGGCTATGCAATAAGCATTGATCCCATCACGCTTACTGTCAACGAATGCATGATAATGGTGTCTGCAATGAGGCGATCCAACAGGTGGGCCTCAGGAGGTGTTTCTTCATTGTTCAACGCAGGAGACTTTTTTGGAACTAGAGAAGAAGATGATACGTTTTCCGATAGTTTGGACATATCGTCCATCCTTAATAATCACAGCTCAAGCTATGAAAAGAGCGTTGAAGCGAATAGTGTTGGTGGCGGCATGTCTAAGCATCTGCAGGGCAACCCTTTACTTTCGTCATTTTTGCAATTACGTTCAATTCTTTTGGAAGCGCAAAACATTTATGATGTTGACAGCTTGACCATACTTCAACCATTTTTGCTAGTCATCAAGTCCTCCTCAACATCAGGATTTGTCACTGGACTAGCTTTGAATTCAATCTCCAAATTCATCACCTATGGTGTTATATCAGCAAAGTCAAAGAATTTGCAAAATTCCTTAATTCAAATTGTGTCGTCACTCACCCACTGCCGTTTTGAGGCTGCAGAGCAAAGCTCGGATGATGCTGTTTTATTGAGAGTATTACGTTTGTTGGAGAAGTTGATGGAGAGTCCTCTCGCAATTCTACTTACTGACGACAGCGTTTCTGAAATTGTGCAGACATCCTTGTCTTTGGCATGTAACAAAAAGCGAAGTGAGGTGTTGAGAAGAGGTGCTGAGATGTCCTTGGTATCAATATCAGTGGTAATATTCAGTAGACTTAGAGACATAGAGCCTGATAAAGAGATTGCCATTGATCTTCAAACAAACTTTTCAGAAACAAAGCTTCCTGAAGACACCATTGGTGGCACACTAGCCGATAACATTCAAGCCAACGTATCTCAAGAACAAATTACTGTGAACAAAGATCTTCAGGAGGAGCAAACGTTACAGAACAAGTTAGAACCCTCGTTTGGAATCAAATGTATTAATGAATTTCTTGGGATCTTGGTGTCCATAATTTCCCCATCTAACCAATACCAGCATATGGAAAGTACGAGGGTGTTTGCGTTGTCATTAATCAACACCGCCGTTGAGGTTGCAGGATCGCAAATATCAAAGCATTTGTCTTTGTTAACTATGATAGCAGATCCGGTATCTAAACACATTTTGCAAATAATAACCACCACAGAATCTTCGGCTTTGCTAAAACCTGCGCTTCAGTTATTTTCCACGGTATCCATTGTTTTGGGAAAAGAATTAAAACCGCAGTTTGAACTTTCGATGATATTGGTTTCTCAGTCCATTTTGCCAAGACAAAAAAATAATACCAAAGACCAAGCAAAGAGCGGACACCTTCAAAGCAGATCACCAGTTGCAAAGGAGCTTCTTTTGGAGTCCTTAAGTTTGCTATGGTCGCGAAGTCCCACGTTCTTCACCGAGCTTTTTGTCGAATACGATTGCAACTTTGACAAATCTAATCTTGCGGTGGACACTATCAAGTTTTTGTGTCAGCTATCTTTGCCCGAATCAGCCCTCAATACTACGGTGAATGTTCCTCCTTTATGTTTGGAAGGAGTATTGCATTTTTTGAATGGGGTCAATGAAAGATCGAAAACTTTCCGTGCCGCTGAAGAAGAACTGTCCGTGAATGAGTATATCGAGAAGCAGTTGAAGAAAAGCGCATTCATCAGGTGTACTGAGGTGATTAACAAAAGCCCCAAAGAGGGAATCAAGCTTTTGGCTAAAGAGAATTTTATAAGCGATGAAAAAGATGTTGGGGAAGTCGCTAGCTTCTTCTTTACAAAAGCAGGAAGATTAGACAAAAAGATGCTAGGTGAGTTTCTCGCCAAGCCTTCTAACGCGGATCTCCTTCAGCATTTTATTAGATTGTTTGATTTTGAAGGTTTAAGAGTCGATGAGGCGCTTAGGGTCTTGTTGAAGACTTTCAGACTCCCTGGTGAATCACAACAAATTGAGCGAATCGTTGAAACATTTGCCCAAATTTACATTGCGTGCCAAAAAGATGGTCTACGCGAAAGCAAACCAGCCTCGTCACCTGACCAAGAGGGCGGGGCTGAACCGGAAGAAGATACTTCAGAAGCAGTGAAACCTGATAAGGATTCCGTATTTATCCTATCTTACTCCATAATTATGTTGAATACTGACTTACACAACCCACAAGTGAAGCGCCAGATGCTCTTGGATGATTATAAACGAAACTTAAGAGGCACATATAATGGGAAGGATTTCCCCGAGTGGTACCTTGCCAAAATATACCTGTCGATAAAGGATCGCGAAATTATCATGCCGGAAGAGCATCACGGTACTGAAAAGTGGTTTGATGATGTCTGGCATAACCTAATTTCGACGCAGGACTTTACACAAATTGAGCATGTGAAGCTCGAGAAAACTGCTACATGCGAGTTTGATAAGGAGTTATTCACCTCCGTCTTCAATGGCATAGTCGACATGATTATGACGATCTATAAAGAAGCATCAGATGACCATGTATTGACAAGATTGATGTCATCATTGGATAAAATTTTCAACATATGTTTAACTTATGATATGGAGGATGCAATTGATGACTTAACTTGCAGGCTAGTGGAGTCAAGCAACTTGGCAAAAACAACATTGCAAAAGGTGTATGTTGATGACAACATCCGACCTGAAATCCCCATTACTCAAATGAAAATCGAAGGAAGAAAGGGTGATTTGTTTGTGAGTGACTTGTCAGTCTGGTTTGGACGCAATTTCAAAGCGCAGTTGGCGGCGGTGATGTTATTTAGATTGATGAAGAAGACAAACTGCAAGATAACCAAGTCATGGAACAAGGTTATTGAAGTTATAGCAAACTTATTTGAGAACTGTTTGATTGATCCCAATGTGTTTGTGGAGTTTCAGAAAAAGATTCAACTCGGGCCATTACCAAAAGTCCCACCGGTTTATGTGATTAAAAAGGCGAAAGTATTAAACAATTCTGGCCTCTTGTCAACTTTCTCCTCGTTCCTCAAGGGGTACTCGGATGATCCACCGGAGCCTACTGACATTGAAATTGAGTCAACTATATCAACCATGGACTGTTTGAAATCATTGAATGTTGCCAATATATTTTCAATAATTTCCAAAAGTGAACTGGCAAATTTGCAAAAGTTTATACACTTGTTACTTGCAGCACTTCCTGAACACTCCGACGAAGTCAAGAGATCCTACGAGGCAGAGACGTTATTCATACTTGAGACATGTGTTTGCTTTTGTTTGTTATTGAATGATGAGCACTTACTGCTGCTTGTTTTAGGTAAACTCGACAATCACAACTTGAGCGGTCTTGGCGAGTTGAGACTAGTTGCTTACAAGTTACTTTTGTTGAGATATTGTAAAGATGAGTCGGTGTTGGTTGCTACTATCAAACAAGCTGGCTCAGTAGAACGAGATATTGCAAGTAAACATGGAACCCAGATTGTGCTGCCTTTGATGTCATTGACAGATGAAGACTCTTGGTGCTGTAAGACATTGCTCAAAGAAGAGTCATACTGGAACACGATGCGATTTTATGGGTCTTTACAGGCTTATGCCTTTGATATAATCCCTTTTCTTGAAACGCTCATCAAAAGTCCTCAACGAGAGATATCACCCGAAAATTTTCTACCAATATTAGGTCTTTTGGATGAAATCTCTTCCTTGGGCGCGATTGGATCGCAATACGAATGCGAAAATGCTCACTCGACCGTCAAGAATGCTAATGATCTGTACTATAGAGAGGTGGTTGCTCTTGCCAAGAAATCAATAGATTTGACGTCTTCCTTGGCCGTGTTGCTGAAAGAAGACAATTTTGAAAAGCGGGATTTATTCTACTCCACAGTGCAAGCATTGGCACACCAATGTTTTAATCCATGCAGAGAAGTTAGGGAATACTCAGTCAAGGCTCTTTCTGTGACTGTTTTGTCATTTGAGGCTGATGATAACGTGACATTTAGTGGCATTTTTGAATTCGGTCTTTTCCCATTACTAGCTGAATTGACAAAACCAGATGTGTTCCAAGGCGGTTCCAATGGATTTGATAAAACATTCAATGAGATATTTCGCCTCCTATGCAAGGTCTTTTTGAAGCAAGTGGATAAATCGGACGTTGACACTATTTCAAAAGTGTGGTTGGAACTTTTGGATTACCTTGAGAAATTCCATTCTAGCAATTCAAGGTCTTTAACTCCGGAAATTACAGAATCGAGTTCAGAAAGCTTGAAGAACTTGTTGTTGGTTTTGCAAACGAATGAGTTCTTATCAGAAAGTAATCCTGATATTGTACAGACGACCAAGGAAAAGGTGGAGAAATTGTTTCCTCATTTGAGTGAGGAATTGAACGTACAATCGGGTGGTAATACTAGTCTGGAAGTAGATGAAGAATCTAAATAGATAATAGCGATAAATAAGATAAATTAAGCGCATTGACATTTGCTCTTCAACTTTGAAGAGAAAAAAAAAAAAAAAAAAAAGTTGGCATCAGTATCACCTTTCAACAACGATGGTTACATACAAATCCTACAATGAGAGATCAGAGTCAAGTACCTCTCCAGTTACGAGACGGTTATTCCAATTGATGGAACTGAAACAATCCAATTTGTGTGCATCGGTGGATGTCAGGACTACTGAAGAGCTTTTGTCATTAGTTGACAAGCTTGGTCCGTTCATATGCTTAGTCAAGACCCACATAGACATTATAGACGACTTTTCTTATGAGGGTACAATTGTCCCTCTACTTGAACTATCAAAGAAGCACAACTTTGTGATATTTGAAGACAGGAAATTTGCTGATATCGGAAACACTGTAAAAAGTCAGTACACTGGTGGAGTGTACAAGATTGCCCAATGGGCTGATTTAACAAACGCACATGGTGTCACTGGAGAAGGGATAGTAAAAGGTTTGAAGGAAGGTGCTAACGAAACTACAGATGAACCAAGAGGGTTATTGATGTTGGCTGAGCTCTCGTCTAAAGGCTCTTTGGCATACGGGGAATATTCAAAGAAAACGGTGGAGATTGCCAAAACTGACAAAGACTTTGTGATGGGTTTTATTGCTCAAAACTATATGGGAGGTACCGATGAGGGCTTTGATTGGGTAATTATGACTCCAGGTGTTGGTTTAGACGATAAGGGCGACAGTTTGGGTCAGCAGTACCGATCAGTTGATGAGGTTGTATCCAATGGTACAGATGTGATTATCGTTGGACGTGGGTTGTTTGGAAAGGGAAGAGACCCATTGGTTGAAGGGAAAAGATACCAAGAGGCTGGCTGGAATGCATACTTGAAGAGAGTTGGCAAGAACTAAAAGGGGATATGTCTATTGTTGCTATATACAGAGCTGGCCTTGATGATGCAATCAAGGTGCTAACATCTCCGGTTCATCCATGGTAGTAGTTAGTCTTGTTCTTGTAATTTCAAATACAAGTAATGCGACCGAAGTTGCAGGAATTGTAGTCACTGCGTTTCGAACGAATCCGCTGTATGCGGCTTTAAACCACGTAACTTTCGCCTTCTGCTTCATTCTTAGCACTTGATTAAACGTGTCAATATAGGAATTATAGTACAACTTGATAAACGGTTTGTCTTTCCTAGTTGATGCATTGTAAATATCCAAAGCCTCTAACCTCGACAAGTGGATCTTTTGGATTTTAGTCAAAGGGTATTGTACCGCAAGTAGAGCAAACGCAGCGGATGCCCCTGCAATCAATATAAATGATGTCTTCAAGAGTCTTTCCAGTCGGTACCGCTCTAGTCTTTGCATTTTCTCGTCAGCTTTCATCTCATCCCAATTGAAAATCGATTGAAGCCTTCTCTTGATCATTTCCTCTTGGTCGTTAAAGAATTTGAAGATTTTGTAGGTTATGCTATATCCCTGAGTTTTGATCGTTTCAAAAGTGGAAAAGTAAAACGCAAACCCAACGCTTTCCTTAATCAACGAGAAACTGTAACCGGCAAACACCCCAACTAGACCAATTTCTTTCAACTTGTTAATTCCAAACTTCCATAGGTTTTCATGCGAACCCTCAATCATTTCGGACACAGACAGTCTAGTGTAAATTGCATCAACTGGAGCTGCGGCAAGAGACTGTACGGCACCAGCAACAAACCCTGCACGCCATGTGTCAAGTGGAGAGTACCGGTTAAACTCAGTGCTACGTTTGTCGCCCCTCTTTGTTGTCAAACGATCCAAAGTATTCAAGTATGTGGCATATAGGATAACACCCGTCGCTGAGTTGGCAATTAGAGGCGGCATCACTTGATCGGGTATGAACTTCCACCCTTCTTTCCTAATCACACTAACTAGCATCCCAATCGAAGAGTGTGTTCGGAATTTGTATGGCTTTTCGTTAATATTGTTGTGTCTGTTTGCAAGTGCTCGTACGTAGGCCAAGTAATCAAACCTTGATGGACGAAATAATTTGACCGGTGACCTTAGGTACAAGCTCTGGATCTGGTACGCAATGGCACGTATACCGGCTGTCAATACCGATACCGCCTGATTGCTAGATTTATTATCTGTAGTCCCTTCTTCATCCACAAGCATTTTGTAGTGGCTGGTGTCATTGTGTATTATTCCCCAAGTGTGATTCATTGAGTAGAAATTTTGGCATCGTAGTTTGATCAACTGGGGACCATTTTCATCGGGCATTATATAGTTGTGGACAAATCGAACTTAAAGCTGTGTTGGAGCATTGACGGCGTACTGCCCAAGCAATATTCTTTTGATATCAAAATGCTCTGGTAAACTTTTTCTCTTCGCCATAAGGCAAAAACGGTTTTCATTTTTGTGTTATATGTATCACGTGTATTGGGTCCGATGATATTACTGGGCTCGTCCTCGATTTCGTTGATCAGGTGGTATGACCTCTTGAGAATGCTTTATAGTAACTAATATTGTGATTGGATCTACTGCAATTAAAAATCTAGACTTTCTTTTTTTTATTGTGGGAGAAAGTTCAGAAACTAGCTATCCATTCTGTAATTATTTTGTATTCATTTTGTTGCAAAATATTGCACTTCAGGAATTGAAAAGGAGCTTTTTGTTTTGCTGCAGTTGTGCTATTACAGCATTTTGAGTATTGGACTCTCTCCAAGTTATGCCTTAGTTGCTTTGAATGGCTAGTTATACAGAATGGTTCAGAAAACAAATTTAATAGAGCAATACTACAAACAGCTTCATGCAAATGACTTAGCAAACACCAAGCCATGGACATCTATTCACTTAGGTGGCTTCTTTTTACACATCACGAGAGAGAATTATCTCGCTTTGCTTGAAATACCTCCTTGCATCCTCATCTATTAAAACCAATGAAAGATATGTCCTAACCGAAAACTTTTTGTTCACATCTTTATAAGTTGGAGTAAGGTCAAACCCACTCAAAAAAAGTCGAATTGGAATTGTTTCTCCCTTCACAGGTGCCCCGTCCATAATTTCAAATCTAACCACCGTCTCACTATCGGTCACTTGTTTCGGACCAGAACCAATAGTCTCCCGCTTTATTAACGACAATTCCATATGCTTTATTTTCAACCTTACAAGCAAAAAGTATATTCTCCCAATAATCACATCCTTCAACGAGAAGCGCGACTTTGAGTATTCGAATTCAATGTGCAAGCAGTCTTCTATACCTACATCCATCTTGACGCCATTAGTGTCCTTCTTTTTGGGAGCTGCTTGCATTGAACTGCGCACTGCATCTGACTTGGCCACCTCCTCATTAGCTGGTGTGCTAGTATATTGATAAACCCAGAGCTCCTTTTCCCTATTGATTTCAGCATTCGACTTTCTCAAAACTGTAACCCTTACGAAATACCTTAGTCTGGCGTTTTTTCCCCGGTAGCTTTCATATTGCTTTTCAACGTTCTTGAACTCGAAAGGATACGACTCAGAGTGAACTAGTTGGCCCGGTGCCGCTAGCTCAGTAGCCAAGGATAAGAAGTTTGAGGACGACAACCCGTCGTTATTGGTCTCTATTGAGCCCAAAAGTTGTACCTTTACCCCCTGGTGTTCGACCCTCTTGCCTTCCTTTGTGTACAAGGTGACAACCCCCTTCACCGATTCACCGTCTGAGTAAATTGGTAGCTTATCAATTCGTCCATGTGGGTTCTTGATCTCCGCGTGCTTCCGGCTTTCTTCATTCTCCAACCTGATCTCGATCTCCAAAGGCGTTTTGAAAAAAAGGGACATAGTTCTAATTGATTTAAAGGGATGTAGTAGTTGGCTGGTTTGGTTTCCTTTGATGAGGAAGCTGTGGTGATAATGGTGAGAGGATGGGTGTATGATAAAGTAAAGTCAGTTTTGTCGAAGTGTTAACAATAAAGGTATAGCGGCATAAGAGACGATCGTTTTTATTTTTAATTTTTTAATTTTTAGTTTTTGTTGTTAAATGTTTTTTTTTTTCCTCCCCAATCAATTTATCAAACTGTTTTTACATTTAAAACTCCCAACCTTAATCTTCACAAATCTATTCAACTATTGGCATAGCTCATAGGATAGTCTGATCCACTTACAAACTAAGCATTTACAACTGTATTCAAGATTAAACTTTGCACCGTGTTCCAGTTTCTCGGTTGTATGCGAGGCATTTTTTTTTTTTTTTGAAACCGTAATTTCTTAGTTTAAACCATTGCATCGTCAAATACTATCTAAGGGATTCTTTACAGATGTCAAACGACCCACTATCTGATGAAATAGCTCCGGATGTGATACTTCCGAGAGATAATCACCTTCGAAAAGGAGACCAACTAAAATGCATGGACACGGTTATTGCATTGCACGATTTTCAGGGGTCAAGGGAGTCGCACTTGTCGTTAACCTTGGGGGATACCGCCTACGTTTTAGCCAAATCTGTCACTGGTTGGTGGGATGGCGTAATTTTTCAAAATGATGGCGAGGCTCACCGAGGTTGGTTTCCAAATACCTATGTCAGATCGGTGAATTATGTTCAACCGGTGCTCAAAAAGATGAAGGACAATAAGGAATTGGATTCGATAACCGCAGCCAACACTGCAGCAAACGTCTTGATCCCTTCATTCACTAGTCTTTTGCAGAAAAATCTCATTGACTCCGAAAAGAATTCCTCATCAAGTGCTACTCGGAAAAATTCAGTTGTCAGCTTTGCAAGTTCAGAAACGAGTATTCCTTCCGATTCGAAAAATACCCTGCAGCAACCACAAGGAACTAATAATGCAAACTCAGGTAGCTCCCCACAGCGTTCATCAATTAGTCAAAGTATGAGTCAGGAAACTCAAACTTCACAAAGCGATCTGAGCTCGCTCCTGAAACGCCATCTGTCGTCTGCAACTAATATAGAAGAATTGAGGCTTACAAGTTTAGCGGAAGCAGAGTACTTGGCAGAAGAATACAGCTCCAGGAATAATAAAACTGTGACTTGGCTACCTAGACCCACTACAACGGGGGATTTTGTCTTTTATTGTCAGCAATTGAATATCTATTGCGAATCGTTGCCGTTGCTATCTTTTGACCCGTTAGGTTTTCCTCCAAATTTGGAGTTTCCAGACGCAGCAAACATTGAAAATAACACTGCTGTGAATCTAAATTTAATTGGTGCTCGAAAGACGGGCCATTTACAAGTGCTAAGAGAAAACTCCACCACTCCATCTTTTGACTCAGCAAAGAGAGACTCAAATTCTTCCTTGAGCACTCAGAGCACTAATGCGTCGTATCATAATTTTAGCAAGCCATTTTTTGCCATGGAAGGGTTGTTTTACAAACATGGATCTGATGTGACTAAATGGTCCATATTGAAACAGGAAGTGGACTCCTCACTTGATTTACTAATGAAATCACTCCTCAAGCCAAAGAGGGCAATGTTTGACACTCACTATCAGAGGTTGAATAAATTGATTGCCATCATATGTGCATCTTCAAGACTTGATCTGGATGATTACGTCAATGGTGAGTTTGAAAACATTCTCAGGCTGACGCTAAAGGCAATTTGCCATACCATGACTAGCATGTACTTGGATGGTCTATTGCATTTAGCCGAAACTGAAAATGAAGAGGATTTACGAGGCGTGGTACATCTCCATTCAGCTACCCCAAAAACAGATGAGTACAAGATGTACGAAAGTCAGCAGTCAACATCATCGGTGACCATGGATTCTAAAGTTCCCACCGGGCATGGTGCAAAAGTGAACTCGACGTTTGAGCGATTAGAGAATGAAGTGGGTCTCTTAAGAAAATACACAAATTATTTCATTGACATATTTATGAAATTGACAATGGATAAAACTGTACAATCTAGGGACTACGATTCCTCCGATGTATCTGACGGAGAAGGCGAAGAAAGAACAGATGTTTTACCTCAGACTTATCCAAGATTCCTTTTGGGAGAATTTAATGGGGGTAATTGGTGTAATCCGTTTTTTGCGCCCAAGAATAACTTTTTGAATGCTAGCGGAAATGAGCTCAAAAACAAACACCATACTAAAGTGTTACTTGATCATCAAGTGTTGGAGTCAGTGTCTCTTTACCTGGCCGAAATGATTAAACTCAGCGAAGAAGCTTACAATATACTTGTAACATCACCATCGTCAATGGGTAGAGGAGGCTCTATCGAGGAGAGAAACTCGCAAGTTTTGCGACTAATTTACAAATTCCTTCATCAATCAAGTTCTTTGATTGACCTTATGGAATCCTTTGATTTCACTGTTTTCTGCTTGGTCAAAACAAACGAATTCAGAGAAGGCAAAGAGCTCACAAAGATCAGCAAGTCGTTTAATGCATTGTCTTTGGAAGGAAATCACCATAGCACTGACCTCAATTTAATGTTTGATTATCCCATTGTGTTGGACTTTTTCCAGTTCAAACAGGAGTTTCACATATTGGTTCTGCATATCATTATGGCTACTCAAGCATTGGCGATTAACAAGGTTGGACCTTTGTACAAAGACTTGGATAATGAAGACCCTTTATTCTACGATAAGAATATTTTGAAAAATGACAATGAGAAAACAGCTATGCTATTGTCAACTGTCCTTCTTACCCGAATAGAAAAAACTGACAGTGATGAGGACATTGATTCCGAGCAAGTATTGGCTGGACTTTTGCAAGATAGTATTGGTGCATGTACTAGTGTTGTTGAGATATCGCAAAAGTTGATTGAAGAAAGGGAGACGATATTGAACTATGCCACTCGAGTCATGCACAATGAGTTTGATGTACAGTTGTTGCTAATGGAGAGAAACAATACATTGTCTTCTGAGAAGCAGGAGGAACACTCTTATTACAGTGGTAGCCAAGTCAATGCGAAGGATGTCCCTTGGTACCTCCATGGTGACCACGAAAGTGATTTGCTATTGGACGTTAAAGGAAACATCAAGGGGGGCACCAAGGAGGCCCTAGTAGCCCATTTGACACACCACGATATGTTTGACAGTCAATTCAACACGGCCTTTTTGTTGACTTTTGCCACCATGATGCCGTTGGGCGAGTTGATTAGACTTTTGATTGACCGATTTGATATTGACCCTCCAGAAGGCTTGGGGTTTGAAGAGTATAACAACTGGATTGTGCGCAAGCAAAATCCAATTCGACTTCGTGTGATGAATATTATGAAATTGTTGATTGAGAAGAACTGGTCGCCGTCGTATTTCAACGAGTCAGCGGTCAAGAGATGGTTAAGCTTTTCTGAATCTGAGGCAGTTCAATCCTTTTCCATTGGGCGGTTGTTATCAAATGAACTAAAGAACCTTTTAGCGGGAAAGATATATACTGTTGAAAGAAGTCCTGTGGTACCTAATACGAAGCCACCAGCGCCGTTGACAAAGGCTTCAACGTTTGTGAAAAAGACGAAATTACTAGACATTGATTATGTTGAGCTTGCAAGACAATTAACCTTGAGGGAGTTTAGAATGTATTGTGACATATCCAAGTTTTCTTGTTTGGCCAAAGTATGGGGTAAGAAATCAGGGTTGAATGAGAGTATTGAGAGCATTACCAAATTTATAAGGTATTCGAATCAATTGACAAACTTTGTTGCCTATATGATTTTGAGGAAATCCGATGCCAAGAAACGAGTGCAAATAATTCGTTATTTTATTCAAGTGGCAGAAAAGTGTCGTCAGTACAATAATTTCTCATCGATGACGGCCATCATTTCGGCACTTTACTCATCACCAATTCACCGATTGAAAAAGACTTGGAATTTTGCTAGTCCTGATTCATTGACGTTGCTTAAAAACATGAACAAATTGATGAATTCAAGTCGTAATTTTAATGAGTATCGTGATGTTTTGAAATTTATTGGATCAGAACCGTGTGTTCCATTCTTTGGAGTGTTTTTATCCGATTTGACATTTGTATTTCATGGTAATCCCGATTTCTTGCTTAATCGAACAAGAATGATTAATTTTGCCAAGAGAACAAAGACGTGTGATATTGTTTCTGGGATTGATAGATTTAAGAATGCTGGTTACAATTTTCTTGAAGTGAGTGAGGTTCAAAAGTATCTTGATACGTGGTTTGAGAAATGTCCTTCAATTGAGGAGCAGTATCAGTTGTCGTTGGCGTTGGAGAAGAAGAACTAGGTGGTTGTATGAGATGTATATATGTATACAAAAACAATTTAATATATTAATGGTTTATGGAAACGAATCTTTGTTGAAAAGCGTATGTTTTAGTTTTCAAAACAGACGTGGTTTCATTTGTCTCAACTACAGGGGATAGAGAAGTTTAGCGTAATTCTATCAATGAGTGGGCAGTTTTCATACAGTTTTACTACTGAATCAGTGTAAGTCGTTGATAAAGAAAGTTAAAGTCACATGCTGGTTTTATTCTCACACAAATAGAAATTAAAAAATAAAAAATAAAAAATAAAAAATAAAAAATAAAAAATACGGAGAGAGAGGATTAAGAAGATAACGCATAAAGAGAATCCACAGCATACCCCACCACCCACAACCCTCCTTTATTCTTGCCAATAGGTCCAGATTGTTGTTAATACTACTACTTACTCACTAGTTCACTACAATATAATACGATAATGGCCCTTAGAACCAAAAAAAAAATTGAACTACGAAACTTGAAGCCTGTGTTGTTAACTTGTGCAGTAGTTGTGGGGGCAGGAGTTTTAATTGTCAATACATTCCCCCACTTAAAAACAACGTTACATCTCTATCTACAGGGTGGGACTGATGACGAACCAGATGAAGATGAAGAAGAGGAAGCAAGGAGTATTTCAGGTGAAACAGTTATTGTTGAGAGTATACATCGAGATCCACAGAATGAAAATAAGACAATTGATAGTTTTCAAGTTGTACGCTAGAGATAGGATACATATTTGCCATTTTACAACCGTGTTTGAAGGTCTATAAATAACAACCCTCTATCTATCTATCTATCTATCTATCTATCTAATATAATATACTATGCTACTAGCCTATGTTTCATCGTGTCTCTCTTTCTAGTGTCCTTTTCCCTTTCTCTCGCTCTCTCTATTTATTCTGCTTTGCTCTATATGATTCCAATCCTTTCTCAAATACATTTCTAGTCAACCCCAGAGATTCATCAGGAACATGAACAAAATGACAATTGATACTCGATACATCCCGATTTCTCAACTCATCATCGAATAGAATAAACTTCCCTTGCTCTAACTCGCTAGCCATTCCAAGTTGTTTTGCTGCAAGTTTAATGTGTTTGGTTTTTGACCCTTGTCCCCATTCAAGAGCATCAAAGTAATGGATTGCTGACTTACCATCAATTTGAAGCATGGACAAGATTTTCTTGGCCACTTGCGGAGTTGCTGTTCGACTAGCTCCAATAACGGTGACATCGTTTGCCACTAGTTCATGTATTATTGATTCTACTTGGGGATAAAATGCTAATCGCATGCCTGAAGCATCGACAATCTCTGATGATGATATTGATTTCAATGGAGGGGTTATATGAGTGTCACACCAACAGGGCCATAAAGTGTAGTCCAAATCAAATACTACGGCAGCTGGGTATTTTGAACCAAACATTGTTGTGTGTGTGTGTGTTTCTATTGTGCTGTATGATATTTGATGAAGTGAGTGAGGATGTAAGTACTATAGAGTGGATGGCTAGAAGGAATATGCGCTACCGCTTCAATGATGATTTTGCCTTTCAAAGGTTTCAATGGTGACATAACTTAATATTATATGACACGACACATCAAATGACACAAAAGCTTAAAACTTCTGTTTTATTTTTGTTTTCTTATCAAAAAAAGGGCATAATAGTAAAAGTAATGTCGTGATAATATAATTCTCATTGTCGTAACTTAGTCACGAGACACTTCAAAAAGAGGAATTATACCACTCCATTTGCATTATATAGATAACAGATATTTCCACTAAGGGTTACATTTATTCCTAGTCTATTACTAATCTGTTTCCTACCACCGTGTATCTGTCAAAGGTAGTGTATAGTTTACCAATTGATTGTTATCCACACACAAAAAATTGTCTCTCCACACAAAAGGAGAGAGGAGGAGCAGGACGAAGGAGACGGAGAGAAGGAAAATACATCTATACACACATACTAAACTACCATAACACACCCTTTTTAATTTTTGCCCTCTCCCCTTTCCAGAACGAAATCACACATTTTTTATATTACACACCAACACAACAACACTCCCACAGTTACAGTTACATTTTACTTCAATTACAGTTTACTTCAGTTATACACCAACTACACCAGTTACAACCATTGCACGACTACACACCACACACTAAATTACACACCTTTCATATACCCTCCCATTTTCAATTAAGTTGCAGTTGGCTTTAGCTCCGCATTTAATATTTTGTTCTTTTTATTTTTATCCGTTTTTGATTGCTGTTTTCTACAACACCCATTATCATTTGTCTTACACCTCGCCATGCCTAGATCTAACCAAACCATAATCATCAAAGTCAATGTCTTTGGCACAAAGGACAACGAAGACAAAGATGTTCCTGTTGAAAAGACATTACGTGCTAAGAGAGAGGACTTCTTATCCATCAATTCAAAAGATTCCTTGGCTGAATATATCACTACCAAATTGTCAGAATTGTTCCCAAACCAGGCTACTTCCTTGACTTTTACAAGAAAGTCGAAGAAGCACAAATGCTTTATCCCCTTAGACGATGAAGAGGATTTTAAATCTCTCGCTAGAAGTTTGAAAGTTAAGAACCACGTGAAATTGAATGTTCAAGTGTCATCTCCATTGCCTCCTCAAGCATCTTCTATTCCAACAACTGAACTGAGATCCTTGCCAATTTCATCAATTGATTTCGCAAAGTTGGGAGACGCATTGCTTGAAGCAACTTTGGAACATTTCAAGGATTTCTTCATTGAACCAAGACATAAAGTAGCTGGTGCAGAGAAGGAGGAAGCTGCTAACGCTGCACCTGCTGCCACGGCATCTGCATCCACCTTGAACGGTGCTTCATCACACCAAAATAGCTCAGAAGTTGAAGAGGAAGTTGTTGTGCACGAGAATATCGCTTGTGATAATTGTTCTCCAGACGACTTTATTCCACTCAAGGGAGTTAGATATAACTGTTTAGTTTGCCAAAACTATGACCTTTGTTCCGATTGCGAGAGCAGACAACAGGCTGGAAAGTTGACTTATGGATCCCATTCTCACTTGCATCCAATGGCAAAAATTACTACACCAGCAACCTTTACGAGAGGTTTTTGCAACGGTAAATTCAAGGTCAATGATATGGAACCTCATGGAAGACACCACGCCTTTCCCAACACGGGACCTAATGACATTGTTTATGACATTCCTTTGTCGAGTTGCTCTGGTGATAATAGGGCTAGATTAGAAACCCTTCTTCAATCGAAAGGATTCGAACGTTTTATCGATGAGGTTGATGGAATTATTGGCAGGAGCGACAAATATTCACAGCTTTCAGACATTTTGAAAGCAAATGGTTTGACATTCTCCACCGAAGACCAAAAGCACGAGTATTTAGAAGAGTGTATCGAGGATTACTTGTTGAAGAAAGCTTTCACTGAGTCACAGAATGAACAACAGGTTGAAAGTGATAACGAGAAAGAAGAAGCAAATGGCGATGCTGTCATCAGTTTGAACTTGGGAACTGCATCGACAAAGCTGTCGCTTCAGTTGATCAACAAGTCTGATATTACAATCGATAGTGGTGACTTCACAATCAAACTTGTTGATGCTAACCAAAAAGAATACTCAACCACCTGTAAGTCTGCCGTTGTGAAACCTGGCCAAGTGAAGTTTTACAAATTAGGTACTGTGCCTCCAGAATTTGTACTCGATGATGGAACAAAATTGCTAGTTGAAGCGCCCAATGTTATTATGACAAGTTTGAATGCTGAAAGCAATGAGTTCCAAATGGCTATTATGGTCAAAAAATCTCAAAAAGAACAATCTGAGACTGTTACAGAGATAGAGTCATTTACAAGTAGCTCAGATGGCTTGTCTGTCAATGAGAAGAAGGAAATGACTGAATTTTCAAAGCCTGGAACTAGTAATGGTGATATTACTGTGTCCTATAAGATGCAATCGGGAATGATTATGAATCTCGAATTGCAGAACAATTCAAGCACTAATTTCAGTTGCAATGATTTAAAGATTGAAGTTTATGAACAAGAGGAAAAAGTTCTGGAGCTGGTCATCCACAGGGCTCATGGTATCAAGCCAGGTTGCTTAACCAAAGCCAACATCATTTTGAAAAATCAAGTCACTAAATATCCACTTCATTTTGACTTCCAAACTAATGACAATAGAGCAACATGCAGCTTTTCAGAAGGTCAACGCCAATCTACCTTGTTATTTTTGTATGAAGAGGCAGATACTAAAGCAAGTACTTCGAAGGAGATGACCGAACACTCAGACCGAAATGAAGCCTCAAGACTGGCCTCAGAGCTTCAATCTTCCTCCTACCACTCAGTGGTGTTGCCCGTCTTGGCACGTGAAAGTGTAGACTTGTCCGAATTTATGGATGCCAATAGTGGATCTACAGTCGATGAGAGTGATAATGCAGAGTATGATGTATTGGAAGATGACGAGATTGATTCTGAATATGAGATTCTCTCTT
The DNA here is from genome assembly GCF_024628925.1 of Lodderomyces margitis. Lineage (NCBI taxonomy): Eukaryota > Fungi > Ascomycota > Pichiomycetes > Serinales > Debaryomycetaceae > Lodderomyces > Lodderomyces margitis. The sequence continues at coordinate 298,308 of NW_026261820.1, forward strand.
TAGCTAGCACTGACTCCTTTTAGTTTTTATGGTTTGTACTTTGTTCGGTTAATCTAGTATGATTTTTTTTTTGGAAGACCGTTGTAGTAGCTTACACTCTGTCCATGTACGATTGCTGTCAACACAACTCAAGCGTTTTTATCTATTACCTTAGCCAATCGATAACTGAACGAATTAGGTAATTGTTAGATTGTAGAGTTCGAACTCATTGTAAATTTGGAATTGTATATTCCTCAGTTTTGGGCGACCAATAAGAATTATCTGGAAGAAATAGATCACAAACAGCTATAGATTCCTATTAAGGTGATGCTCATACTGAGACACTGACTGGTATCAGCTTTTACTATGACAGTACAGATATAGCTTATTTTTGGTCGTGTGATTTTCCAATTTAACTTGGTGACAACTACATCTCCAGAACAATGTTGCAAAAAGATGTTGGGATACCAAATACTGGGTT